>NW_025850463.1:0-3213 GCF_002878395.1 Capsicum annuum
CGCAAAAGATCCAAGGCAAGAAAATGCAAGGAAAAAATAGATGGGTTGTTTGACATTGCTCGACGTGGCTACATAGCATCAGATTTGTTGACAGATCTCGAGGATAAAACCATACCGGAACAGTACAAGGAGCAATTGTGCTTAGTTTGGTTTGCCAATTCGGTTATATTGGCAAGAGGCGTCAGCAAGGTCATAGAAGATGATTTGTTAGCACGTGCTGAGGATTTTGATAAATTCAACAACTATCCTCGGGGATATGACAACTTCTACTTGACTGTCCAATATTTACTGACAAAGCTATCCTCTGGGATGACCATATTATACGGCTTTCCTTGGGCTTTTGTGGTAAAATTAATCACTAATTTTACTCATCCATTAATTTATATTGAATATAGTTACTATGACTTTTTTTTTGCTTGCTTCCTGTTTACATTTTTTAGGCTTGAGCATTTGAAGCCATTCCCCCTCTCCAAAAATAGTTAATGGATTAACCGAATGAGGTTTCTCATCCAAGGATGTTTAGGTGGTTGTCTTCAAAGAGAAACACCAATATTAAGGAGGCTGATCTCTTTAACCCTCCGAATGATGCAGTACGTCTTCTTCAAGTAAAATTATTTTACTTAAAGAAATTGAACAGATGTTATATATGGTGTAATACATGTTATATCTGATGCACCAGATAGGGCATCTATTGCGACAGATTACCCGTTCTGTGTCAATCGATGCAACAGATGGATAATTTGTTGTGACAGATAATTGATATCTTGCATTAGATTACCCATCTGTAGCTTTGGTTCTCTGTTCTATCTCCTAACAAATTAACTATCTACTACAAATTATGTAACATAAGTGTAATCTGATAATATATTGTTCATCTATTGCGATGTACAAATTATCTGTTGCATCACAGATGATTGATATTTTGCATCATATTATCCATGTATTGCTCTGTTTCTCTGAATCAGACTCAAATGAATTTTAACTATATACTGCAAACTATGCAATAGATGTGTATTTTTTTAAAAATGTAACCCAACTGTGAAAATTATTATATGATTTAAATGCATCTGTCATTTTTTCTTTTTTTTATAGGTTATTCATCGATGGATCGTGCCTACTGAGGAGGAGTCGGTGATGACTTCTTATATTACTCTAGGTCATATTGCTACTATACCAGACCCAACGGTAGAGTTAATAAAGAAGGAATTGGATGGACCAACAACCATAAGAAGAGTAGTTAGGCAAGGTCAGCCTAATGTTGAGGCTCTTCATGACCAACCTACTAAGGCAGATCCGGGTGCTTCTTCTGGTGGAGTTGTTGGTGTTGGTGGCAGGCATGCTGATGCTGCTACAACTCATGATGATGAGTATGTTGATGCTTAAGAAAGAATAAATATATTTGAAAACACCCTTTTTTACCCTTACATAGGTCGTCCCTCTCACCCCTCTTCACCCTTGTATTCTCATTACGAATGCAAAGAGTGCAAGGACAGACATGATAAACTCTTTGAAAAAGTAGAGGCTATCTTTAAAGCTATTAAGGAATTTAAATTCAAGAGGTGTGTCATACCATCCAAGAAGGTGAGGGAGCCACACACTCCTATAGTGTTAGTTAAGAGAAAAAAAGAGCAATTTGAGACGTACACTCCGATCGAAAATCAAAAGAAATTGTAATTCCTCCCTCTCCAAAAGCTCTTGAACTTCATAGGCCAGTCAAGAAGGTGGACATATACGCAGAACTTGGCACCGAAGAGAAGAGGGATCTACGACAGGTCAAGAATGCCAAGCCAGGCGCACCAGATTACCCCAGGCCTCCCTTTTCCCCCAAGACTTCTAGACTATGACTGATATGAGTATGCCATACGATGACAAGGCAAGTTTACTTTTCCTAACCTAACCCTTCTAATCTACCCCATGAAGAAGAATCTACGCAACAGATTTCACATCTATTGCAACAACTGGGTATACTGGTGCAACTGGTAGTGGTTCTATTGTAACTTATTATCCATCTGTTGCATAAGTTGCGTTGGATTATTGATTCAGAGAACCCTATGCAATAGATGGACCATTCGTTGTATTTTTACAATTACTAACATTTTTAAAAATTGACTTCTTACATCACAACATGTTGACATAATTCTCTGCCTTATGAGGAAAAGACAATTAACATACCGGAAAGCTTATGATACTGCCAATAGGATAATGGACCTCGACTTCTACAAGAAGCTCAACTACAGGTATTATCAACTCAATGGGGAGGCGTTAGCCCTTGGCGTGGAACTTGATTTCCTAGTTCCTACGTTGGTCTTGGATGAAGAAGAAATGATAAAATATGTTAGAGAGGAGAGGCCAAATCCACACAACAAGCGCTGGACCGAGGTAAAGAGGATTTTTGCAGTCATTAGCTTGAACGACATGCATTATCGGGCTATTGAGATACTACTCGAGGAGGAAAAGATTAATGTTTATGACTCCAACGTACCTCTCATCAATGATTTTGATCCTTTTCTCCTCATGGAGCCACTGATGGTGCTGTTGCCCATCTTGTTAAGAGAGAGTAAACTGATGAATCATTTGCCAAAGGAAGTGTTGATGAAGAAATCATGGGATTTTAAGGGTCGAAACAAGAGAATGATCCTTTCAAAAGATGATGCCGCTAAAGCGAGTGGCTCGCACGCTCTTGCACACATCGAATATTTGCTGATCGGGACAGAAATGGCCGAGCCAATGACTTTTTTGTGCGACAACACTGTGGCAAACCTGCATGAGGTTTGGGCTTATGGGGTACTAACTGGACGCTTGAAGCCTGTGTATATAGAAGAGCCTGTGAAATAGCAATTTTTAATTTCAAGTCAACCTTCACTTTATTACATGTACATGTAGTGGCAATAATTTTTTTGATGAAAGTTGAGTTTTTTATAATGCAATAGATTGTCAATCTGTTGTAAAATATATTGAATTTGTTCTGGCAGATAGTTTATCTGTTGCATTACGTAGGTCATCTGTTGCATCACGTAGATTTTATTTTTATGAATAATTTAATAATCTAAGTCTAATAAGTTGCAACAGTGGGAAGACCTATTTGATAATTTCCAACAAATGACCTAAATTTTACAACATATGTCTAAATCCTTTTGATATTTTCCAACAGTTACGCTTGAATATTCATGTGCTCGACAACACCAAACCAATAAAAAATATACATACCACCAT
>NW_025850464.1:0-2855 GCF_002878395.1 Capsicum annuum
TATTTAATGCTTTTTAGCTGAAAATAATTGTGAAATCTTAAACAACTATTTTTGTTTTGATATGTTTACTTGTGATATTGCCGAAAAAGGCAAAATGAACTATAATAAACAACAATGGAGCAAAAGAGTTGAAATTGGTGCAAAAAGAGAGGAAGACATGGATGACGACATTCATGATAAGTCATCAGCGTTGTGATAAGCTATCAGCAGTGCCATCAACCTAAACCAGAGATTGGAATTTGGAAGGAAGTTGTGACGACATTCGTGATAAGACGTTAAGATCGTGATAAGGCGTCAAGGATATCGTCAGCCTTAAGCAGAGAATTAGGATTTGAAGAAGGAATCTGATGACGTCTGTGATAAGGCATCAGGATCATGACCGGCGTCAGAGACGGCGTCAGCCTAAGGCAGAACTTGAAGAAAATTGGAGCGCATATGACGCCATTCTTGATAAGCCGCCAGATCCCTGATAGGGCGTCACCCACGTCATCAGCTAATCTGATAATTTTATTTATTTTTTTATTTTATTTCCATAATTAGGTTTAGGTATAAATAGAAGTTTTGCGGGTTTTATTCAGGATCTCTCAATCTTGTTTTTGGAACTGGGGAGGAACGTACATTGCCTCATCTTTTTCATCAAGTATTTTTCTTGTTTTCCCTTCAACACTTATCAACTATTGTGGATTATTCTCTTGTGATTCAATTGAAGAAACAATTGTTGTTTTCATCCATTCGTAAGTTTATCCATACTATCATGAATTCAACTTTTTGTTTCGTTCATCAAATCATAAGCGGCTAATTCCATTAGCCCGAGTTATGGGATCCATGGATTAGGGTTTGATATGCTGCTAAAGAGTAGTAGGAAGTCTTGAAATTCTATTGTTTTAACTTAAAATCTATTGGTTGCAAACAATAGGTTATGCCTTAGGTTTATGTGTTGAACAGAAAAATAGACTAGAGGACATGAATTATCAACAGGGACTCGGAAGCTACCAACCTATTATTTAATGATTGATGCCGTAACTGGATTAATCTACCTGAGATAACATCCTATTGGAAATAGATATGTTATCTAAGTTCGAAAGAATTAGATAATAAATTGTCCGGTGAGATCGAAAGATAAGTCAGATAGTATCATCGTCAGAGATATTCTGATGTTCCTACTTACTTCAAGAGTCTTAAGAAATACCTAGTATCTGTTAATTCCCGAAACCCACAGTGAACATAACTCTGGTTTTCCATTTATATTTGTTACAAACATTAATACTAAAATGCCATTTTATATTTTGGTATCATTTGTTTGAATTTAACTTGTAGCTATAATTTCAAACTAGTTTAATCGCCACTCACATTGTTCCCTATGGATTCGACCCCGACTCCAAAGTTGGGTAAATTATATTGACGACGATCACCTTACACTAATTTGACGTGTAAGTTGAGCGTTATCAATGACTCCAACGTACCTCTCAGCGATGATTTTGATCTTTTTCTCCACGTGGAGCCACTGATGGTGTTGTTGCCCATCTTATTGAGGAAGAGTAAACTGATGAATCATTTGTCAAGGGAAGTGTTAATAAAGAAATCATGGGATTTTGAATGTCGAAATAAGGGAATGATCCTTCCAAAATATGATGCCACTAAAAAGAGCAGCTCACACACTCTTGCACACATCGAATGTTTACTGACCAGCACAAAAATGGCCGAGCCAATGACTTTTTTGTGCGACAACGCTGTGGCGAACCTGCAAGAGGTCTGGGCTTATGGGTTACTAACTGCAAGCTTAAAGCCTGTGTATATAGAAGAGCCTGTGAAATAGAAATTTTTAATTTCAAGTCACCCTTCACTTTATTACATGTACATGTAGTGGAAATAATTTTTTCTGATGAAGTTGAGTTTTTTATAATGCAATAGATTAGATTTCAATCTATTGTAAAATATATTTAATCCGTTCTGGCAGATAGTTTATTTGTTACAATAGGTTGGTCATCTGTTGCATTACGCCGATGTTATTTCTATGAATAATCTAATAATCTAAGTCTAATCTGTTGCAACAGTGGGTAGACCTGTTTGATAATTTCCAACAGATGACCTAAATTTTACAACATATGCCTAAATCTTTTTGATATTTTCCAACAGTTACACTTGAATATCCATGTGCTCGACAACACCAAACCAATAGAAAATACACACACCACCATGAAAATTTCAGCAATTAGGCTTGAATATCCATGTGCCTAACAACACCAAACCAGTAGCAATAACGACAACAATGTAGTATCTTCTTGTTCAATTTTGTTTCTCTTCAGAAGCCTTGACTTTATTCAACAAACCCCAGATTAGACGATTTGCTTGTGAAGGGTGTCATTCTTCATACCAATCAAAGTAATCGCATCCACCCAATTTCTATAAAAAAGAGAACACAATTACAAAATAATTACAAGTCAATAATTAATCAACTAATTAAATAAACCTATATTACCTTTGAAATCTTACAAGTAAAAAACCTACGTCCCGGATTTTGTTGAGTCCAAGAAGTCTTTAACAGATCTTCATGACCACACTTAAAATATCGAAAATCTTTATCACAAAAAATAGTGAAAGATGTGCTCGACATTGTCAAGCTCAGTTGGAAAAAATGAAAGAAATAATTTGAAGAATTTGGATAGATAAAAGAAGATGACGATAAAGAAGAAGATTTGGGAATTTAGGGTTAAATTTTAGGAGGAAGATGAATATATAAGACAATGGGGAGAAAAAAATGACCGTTGGGGGCCAAGTGACGGCAAGTCAATGAAATGTGCCAGACTGACACATTTGATGCCTATTTTATTTTACGTGTTTAAAATGAACATTGT
>NW_025850465.1:0-1759 GCF_002878395.1 Capsicum annuum
TATTAACATGTAGAGCACTTAGCCACAAACTCTGCAATACCTCTCTTTATCCCACTCCACCAATAGTTCTCCCACATATCGCGGTACATCTTACTGGCCCCTGGATGAATAGAGTATCACACATATACGAATTCGCTGCCATAATTCATCTACACCTGGAGCATATAGACGACCCTAACAACGAAGAACACCATCTCCCCCTTGGGAAAAAACCTCAACTTTCTAATTTTGAACTGACTCTTTGAGCTTGACAAGGCTAGGATCCCTGTTTTGTTTCTCTTTTACCTCAATAACTAGAGATGACTCTGAACTGCTACGAACACATACACCACCCTCTGAAGAATCGACTAACTGAATGCCTAGTATGGCAAGCTGATGGATCTCCTAAGCCATTTTTTTCTTACTATCCTCAACGTAAGAAATACTACCTATGGAGATTTGACTGAGAGCGTCGGCCACAATATTGGCCTTGCCCAGATGATAAAGAACACTTATGTCATAATCCTTCAAGAGCTCTAACCACCTTCTCTAGAGAAGATTGAGATCTTTCTGGGAAAAGACATACTGGAGGTTTTTATGGTCTGTGAAAACATCTATTTGAACTCTATAAAGATAATGCCTCCAAATCTTCAAGGCAAAAACTATCGCTGCTAACTCAAGATCATGAGTAGGATAATTCTTCTCATGTGGCTTTAACTGTCTGGAGGCGTAGGCTATGACCTTACTATGCTGCATGAGGAAACAACCTAAACCCACTCTGGATGCATCACAATACACTACAAAACCGTCTGACCCATCTGGAATAGCTAGAACTGAAGCTGAGGTGAGTCGAGTCTTGAACTCTTGAAAGCTCTTCTCGAATGAATCTGAGCGCTGAAACTTAATCTTCTTCTGAGTTAATCTAGACATGGGAGATTTAATAGAAGAAAATCCCTCAGCAAAACGTCTGTAATAGCCAGCCAAACCCAAGAAAATCCTAATATCTAATGGAGATACGGGTCTGGGCTAGTTTCTTACTGCCTTGGTTTTTTGAGGATCTACTTTAATGCCATCATCGAAAATAATATGGCCAAGGAATGCTACTGATCTTAGCCCAAATTTGCACTTGCTGAACTTAGCGAATAACTGGTGATCCTTGAGAGTCTGAAGAACAATCCTGAAATGGTCTGCATAATCTCGCTCTGTGCGAGAATAGACCAGAATATCATCTGTAAAGACTATGATAAACATGTCCATGTACTGCTTGAACACACGATTCATCAAGTCCATAAAAGCTGCAGGGGCATTGGTAAGACCAAATCACATGTTCTGACCTTGCTCTCTTGTTCTGCCTCTCCCTTGTCTTAAACTTCTGCTCTTCTACTTGCTGGGCATGGGTCATAAGTCTGGCTAAGGTCATATCACCGATCAGCATCGTAGGCCTACACTCATTTTCCATGCTATCGTTGACCCCTGACACGAACTTACTCATCTTAGCTCTATTGTCTGCAACCACATGAGGAGCATACCTGGCTAATTTAGTAAATCTGAGAGAATACTTCCTAACCATCATATTCCCCTGCCTGAGGTTGATGAACTCAAGAAATTTAGCTTCCCTCAGCTCTTGGGGAGAAAATCTGTCTAAGAAGGCCGTGACAAATTCCTCCCACTCGATAGGGCCTATATCATCTAACCTCTCAGACTTTTACTGTTTGTACCAATTATGAGCAACATCCTATAACTGGTAGGTGGCTAACTCAGCACTCTCAATAGAAGTAAC
>NW_025850466.1:0-683 GCF_002878395.1 Capsicum annuum
AGAATAATAAATATTATGAGGTAAATTAATATACTTTTATTTTAATAAATATTTTATGGACAAAGATGTCATATATGTTTGATTAAAAATGTTTAATTGCCTATTAAAATTAAGAAAAAGCATTTAGATTATGATATTGTGTCATAGTATCTATCTATGACACGTCATAACTTAGGTGGGCGAGTCGTATACTGGACAGTGTCTGATTCATTATTGAGGCTTGGTTACGATCGGGTGGGGTATCAACTGTAAGGGAGGTTGACTCATAAGGAGGTCAATTGGGACCTTGTGTTAGGTTTTTATGGGATTTAAGTGGGATGTATTCTGAATATTTTCCTACTTACCCTAATAAGGAACCATGACTTCTAATACACTCAGGAGGTTATTTACCCTATTATTTTACTCTTAAACACTTAGAAACTCTTTCTAAACATATCATAATTCTCTCAAGTGCTTTTGGGGCAAAGAGCTAGGGTTTTAGCTAAGGCATTACTTTAGGGTTTGTCTTGGTGAATTCTTTTCATTAATCTTCTAGGTTTAAGGTATGATTCTCTTCCCTAATTGTAATTTCAATTAAAGGCATGGTTACATGGTTGATTTCATGGTTTTACTCTTGCATGATTTTATCTTTCAACTATTGATTTGGGGGTTTTGATGTTAAATGCTTGGTTATGATTTCCTAT
>NW_025850466.1:783-4463 GCF_002878395.1 Capsicum annuum
CTTAAACACTTAGAAACTCTTTCTAAACATATCATAATTCTCTCAAGTGCTTTTGGGGCAAAGAGCTAGGGTTTTAGCTAAGGCATTACTTTAGGGTTTGTCTTGGTGAATTCTTTTCATTAATCTTCTAGGTTTAAGGTATGATTCTTTTCCCTAATTGTAATTTCAATTAAAGGCATGGTTACATGGTTGATTTCATGGTTTTACTCTTGCATGATTTTATCTTTCAACTATTGATTTGGGGGTTTTGATGTTAAATGCTTGGTTATGATTTCCTATGGTTTTATTTATGTTTTCTATTCATTAACAGTGGTTTTGGATAATTGAATTGCATGGTAATGGTTTAATGGTAATGGAATTTGGTTTTGGTTATACTATGCTCCCAAGGTGTTAGATAAAATACTTATAAGGATACGTTCATTGGATTGACTTATTTTAATGCAACTCTTACTTGTTTTTGGCTTATATATGAAACCTTAAATGTTTTTCAATGGTTTACAAAGGTTAATGGCTAATTGGTTATGCTTGTGGAGAATATGGTAGTCTCTCAAGAGGTTTAGTATGGCTAATGATAGGGCACTTGAATGTCCCATTAATCTAAATGATTTAGCTATGGATAATGCTTGCAAGTATGTGTTAATGATACCACTAATTTATTGAATAGCCTCAATTAATAAAAGAATAATTAGATTGCTTGGACTTGGTTTCAATTAGAAATTAATGACGGGAAGTGTAAGCTAAGCCGTGGAAGGTGGTGGTTCCGGGGGGATCAAAATTGGAAACTCATATTTCCCTATATGAGGGGTCTTTGATAGCCACGTGTGAGTGTCAAATTTATATTGGAGGGAAATAATAGTCATCCTAGGGATATTTCCCGGTCGTGGGGCTACATGCATTGGGACCCCTTCAACAAGGGAAGCTGAACCCATATGGTCTGTGGGTGGTAGGACGACTAAGCTACATAACCCAAGTTACGGTTTTAATGGCATGCTAAACCCAGTTCATTTCCCCATAATTTATATATATATATATATATATACATATGGTTGTTTTCATTGGATAGTTTTTACTTGGTTTTGATAACTAGCATTATTTTATCCTTATTATGAGTTTCATGCTAGTGTTCACCCACTAACCCATCTACTGGCAGTTGTATACCCACGCTATGCAGGAACCGACCATTTAACTCCTCCTTTATACTACTTAACTGGGGATAACTTATTAGACTGAAGTAGTGAGCTTCTATCCTTTCGGAAGGCATCATTTCATGTTGTACATTCTTAGGCATTTTACTTTCTTTCTGGATATTGGTTTTTGCCATAGTTCGGGGCATGTTTAAACTAGATATTTGTATTCTTTTGGATAGAGGCTTTATGGTACTTCTAAGGGTTGGTATGGGCAAGATTGGTATTTGTGTCGGCCTTAGCATTGGCATTGGTGTTGGAGTTGACATCATTGAATTATATCTTTGGTTGTTCCATCGTATTATATTTTGGGTTTGATTATCATATATGTTTGATACTTTCTAAATAGTTTGGTATAGTTAGACTTGGTTGGGTCGGTCATGGTTGTGACCCTATCCTAGAGTTTTCATGAGATTAGTCTGCAATCTTGTTATATGCTTGAAATTAAGCTTATCCAAGGTTGTATACGGTGGTTGGGTCGGGTTAAGCAGGCGGTCTCCAGTCCTGGCTGGAATTAGGATGCCCATTACCACATGCTCTAGTTTTGGGCTGCATCAAGTTGGTATAAAAGCCTAGGTTCATGGTCAATTGGGAGTCCACAAAGACCTATTGAGTAGAGTCTCTTTTAGGGGTATTTAGCGCGCCACACTCATAAGGGAGCGGCTGCAAGACATTTAGGAATGTTTCACTTTCTTGGTATTCATTCTTCAAGCTTGACTTCTCAGTCTTGGAATCTCCTCTAATCATTGTTTGTTCATCATTCAAATCTTGCCTCCTAGATCTGAGACATAAGGAAATTCTTCTGCCCCATCTAGAAGTGATACTGAGAGAGAACGTTCTACTCTTAGGGTTCATCTTCGATCTCATGGTGCTATTCCTAATTGTACTGGAGTTCTTTCTATTCCTCTAACTGCTCCCCAAGTACCTCGGGGCAATGTGATGAATGTGGAGTTTCGTCAGTCTATGCATGCAATTGTCCAACTACTTACTGCTCAGGCCGAGAGGGGTACAACTAGCATTGTGCCTGCTGAGTCTGCTAGGCTTGGGAATTTTATAAATATGGGTCCTCTTACTTTTACGGGAGTGAAGATGGAGGAAGAACTATAGGGCTTTCTTAATGATATGGAGAAGATCTTTTGGGTAATGAGGGATACTAATGTGGAAGGAATAAAATTTATAGCTTATCAACTCAAAGTGGTTGCTTATCTGTGGTATGAAGAGTGGGATAGAGATAAGGGTGATTTAGAAGAGGATGGTTTGTGGGAGGCCTTTTCTAATGCCTTCATGGATCGGTTCTTTCCTCAAGAGTTGAGGAAAGCTAAGATGGAGGAGTTTATGAACCTCAGGAAAGGGAGAATGTCTATAAAGGAGTATGCTTTGAAGTTCCATCAGTTATCGAGGTATGCTCCTGATTTAGTGGATGATACGAGGTCGAGAATGAGAAAGTTCGCTTTTAGGCTAAACAGAGATTTAATTCTAAAGAGCAAGACTGTTTTGATCATGAAGGATATGGGCATATCAAGGCTGACTGTTCATATGCAACAGGTTGAGAAAGAGAAGAGAAGGCAGGTAGCATATGCAAATAGGTAGGGTAAGCAGAGCAGGTTTTTTTATCGGGGAGTGCCCAGTCTCAGGGTGGTTGAGACGGTGGGAAATGGCAAAAAAAGTGGGGGAGTTCTGGTTCCTTCTCTTCTGCCAGTGCTCCTTACCCCCAGTAGTCCGACGACAGGTGTCATCATGGTGGTGATAATTCTCAAGCGCAGGGAGCCCAGTCTCAGAAAAATGGAGGTCAGTTTTTTTCTTCGTGTCCTTCCTGTCAGTTTTGTGGTCGTCCTCATCGGGGATTCTGTGAGGATGAAAGGGATAAGTTCTTGAAGTATGGCTAAGTAGGCCATTGGCTCAGGGATTGTCCCTCTAACAAGGTTGCTTCGGGGGCGAATAAGATTCTGATGGCTTTATCTTTTGTTCTTATACCCAGCGGTGTGTTATCTGCTTCTGTTACTACTACTGGTTCCAGTGCTGGTTAGAACAGGTTGTATGTTTTGGCGTCCCATCAGGAATTTGAGGCATCACCTGATGTTGTTAATGGTACGTTACAACTTTTCTCTCATCATGTATATTGTTTGCTTGATCCGAGTTCTAACCTTTTCTATGTAACTCTTTATATAACTGTCTTTTGGTTTTGATCCAAGGATTATTTCGGATCCAATTTCTATTTCCACCCCAGTAGGAGATCTGATCATTGCTGAACGAGTCTATAGGGGGTTTATGGTATCTGTAAGTGGTAGAAAAACATCAGTGGATCAGTTTGAGTTGGGTATGTGACAGAACCTAAGTGCACACGCAAGTGTACGTGGTCTTATCAAGTCTTAAAGTGGACTTCAAGAAGCCAAGTATCGATCCCACAGAGACTTGATTTGACATCTATTCTATTTTAGCTCACAATTTTGAATTAATTGATGCAAGAGTAAACAAAATAGAGTTTGGAGTTTGTAA
>NW_025850467.1:0-11964 GCF_002878395.1 Capsicum annuum
TGAAGAAACTCGAAATTAAACTTAGTTGTGGAGGACAAAATTTAGGTATCAACAACCGCCTCCTCTCTTTGTGTAGGGTGAATGCAAGTACTCTAGGCAAAGGGAGTTTGACGTTCTTAATTTTTATTCGATCACAAATTTATTTCTAAAAGAGGTTGGTTTTCGCACAAGTTTCATGGAGTTATGGACGGACCTCGGTATCAGGTTACCTACATATCTCAGGTTACATGAGAATTCAGGCCACTTGTAGATCATAAAGCTTAATTTTTAGCACAATTTTCAAAGAATTCATGAGCTATCCCATTTTGAATTTTAGTGAACTTGGAAAGCTGGAGAATAAGCGGATTGGGGGGAGGTTGGAATGCAATCAAGGTTTTTATACAGAGCTCAGCCTACATATCCTTGAGACTCAGGGAATCAGACTGCCTGTAGCTCGACTCGATCGATAGAAAAGATAGTCTTTTATGTTAAGACGACCTTTGGCTTAGGATGAGCGACAGACAATTGAGTTACGAAAAAGAGGCTTGTAACCTCTTAACCATGAATGTGGAGCTCTTCACATCCATGGGAAAGACTTTACTCGAGTATAATTTCCAAACTCTGAGTGTGTTGTCAATCTAATTTGAAGGAAAGAGAAGGTTACCCTCGGTGTGAGTTTAGAACTACCCCAAAAGTGAAACTGAAACAAAAATACCAAGAATACCCACATGACTTCTGATAGGGATGTGGTTTAATGGTGGTGGAAGTCGTCTTTTAGCTCGCGTTCAAAGAGTTTGTGCTATGACCTTTTTGGAGTCGTCCGCACCTGAGATTTTGATTTGAGATTTTCATCCTCTTGGATGCTCTCAAAAATATCTCTTAAACAAAGTTTTTAGTAATAGACATAATTCACAAAGAGGTATATAGTATTTTACCTTATCTCCGGGTGAGTTGCTACCTGTAAAAGACGACATCCTCTCATGTACCTATTTGGAGGGCGATAATTCTCGTAATACCCGGCACAACAACCTTTTTGTTGTTGAATAAAATGATTGTCTTGACGTTTGGAAATGCCTTTCAAAGTGGGGTAGCTCTCTTGGGCACCGATGACACGTATGGAGCGGTCCCTGCAATCGCATAGCCATATGCTACTATTGAAACCCTTTTGGTTACCTATAATGCTTCTCACATTTAACCTCAGAGAGTTTTGCGCATCTTTTCTAGTGATACAACTTATAGATATCCTTCGAATTGTCAGTCTCTGGGTAATCTTGCATATCATTTGTAGTTGGATATGAGGTGACTTACAGATATCCTTTGAGTTGCTAGATTTTGAGTAATACTGCACATTATCCGACCTTGTATAAAAGATGACTTACAGATATCCCTCCAATCGCTAGCTATCAGGTATTCTTACACATTATCCGACCTTGGATATAATAAGGCTTACAAATATCTCTCAAATTGGTAATCTTTGGGTAATCCTGCGCATAATCGATCTTAGATATAATGAGGCTTATAAAGAATCCTTGGACTTGTCCATTTTGGTAATCTTGCATATTTTCTGGTAAGGATTTAGTTATGGCTTATGGATAACCTTTAAACTATCGATCTTCAGGTAACCTTGCACACTATTCGGTTAGGATATTATTGCGGCTTACGGATGACCTATGGATTTTCAACCCATGGATAATCTTGCGCACTATCTTATTTCAAATAATGTGACTTATAGATGACCCTCGGATTTTCAATTCTCAAAAATCTCATACATCGTACGTCTTCGAATAGCGACTTATAGACATTCTTTAGATCATATGTTTCTTGCGATCCAATAGTGAATGCCATTAAATCTTTGGTAATTGATGCACTTGAGGATGATGAATATCTCTAAATGCTAGAATGCTTTGCCTTTGCGTGATTTGACCAGATATGAATGCTTAGAATATCCTTCAATACCAGACTCTTTTGTCTTTGCATGATTATCGAATATATATATGAAAATTCTTTAGAATATCCTTCAATAATAGACTCTTTTGCCTTTATGTGATTAACAGATATAGAAGACTTTGAATCAATTTTGGGCATCACATTCAATATGAAGATGCCATTAGATTGTTGTCTCTTATAAACTAGTCGGAGAAGGTAATATGATTTTCAGGACACGACCTTTACAGAATAGTCCTCTTAGAATGACCCTTTTGGCCTGGCCCCTTTGGCATGGATCTCTCGGCATGGCCCTTTTGGCATGGCCCTCGTGGCATGACCCTCTTGGCATGGCTCTTTTGACATGTCCCTCTCGGCATGATATGATACAGTAAGAAGATGCGGAGGAATGCAAATAACCATGCAATGATCATAGAAAACATCACCTTGACCATTCCATTAGCATGTTAGACCTTCTGTATTTGCCATTTCAAATATCCATCCTTCGTTTGCTGGGGATGTAAGGAAGTCATCATTTTTCTTTCCATATTTGATGATACCTGCAACCACAAAAAATCTTTTAGTTTTGGGAAACTCAGCTGTTTTCAGCTCCTGACCATCCTGGCTCTTTCTTATCGGCCTTGGGATGTTTAGTTTTCTTGTATTCCTTTAAATCAAAGAAATATGGTGAATAATCGGTGTTTTGGTATGTTTTTGTTGGCTTCAGATAACCTGCATCCACAGAAAAATTGTTAGTTTTTGGTAAAATTTATGTGTTGACTTCCTTAATCTTCAGCTCCCGTTATGGCCATCATCGGGTTCTCATTTCTTCATGTGTTCCTAATCTTTTGACTCCCGCTTCGATTCCCCAGGTTGGTGGGTGTAAGGTAAAATCAGAGCATAAGTTAATTTAAAGTAAGTACTTTTACAAATAATTGAATTTTCAAATATCTTTTATATATTGGGAGGAGTCTTTGTCAAATAAGTCATGCCATATACGAGCTTTAACGAACATCCTTGGCTCGAGGGGTTGAACCTTTGTAGCTGAAGGTCCATGGAGTCTACTCTAATCTTTCGGCACCGAAATCTTTGTTGTCATCTTGAACTCTTTACACAGTATGGTGGAAATTTTGATGACTGCCTCAAAATTTTTTCCCAGTTACTGATATCTCTCTCAAATTTAATTTGGCTTGCGAAAGGATGATCTTCTTCTGTTGAATTTTTGAGGTTCCTTCTAAAAATTTTTGCCCCAGTTTCAACTTCCTAGGGTGATATAATCGAGCCATTGTGGTGTCTACTTATCTTGTTGAATAGGAATCAGGTCAAACGTAGTTCCCACAACGTAGAAAATAATAAAAATATAGGTAGAGGGGTGACCAAAGTTGACGAGGCCGCCTACGTATTCCATCCTTAGGAATTTAGGTCATCACGTAGTTCAAGAGAACATAAATAAAATTTTCTAAGAGGTTGACAAAAGCTGACATAGGCTGCCTATGTATCCTCTTCTTGAAAATTCAGGTCAAACTTATTTTGTACATAAAAGGAGGGGAAATTTTAAATCTACTACAAAGTATAAGAACAATTAGAAATGAGAAATCAATTACATGGGAATAAGCACAAAGAAACCCCACTTCAGACATAGTATCTCTGAACTGCATCAGAATTAATTGGCTTGGTCCACCTTTGGCCATCCATTTCAGACAAAATCAAGGCTCCTCCTGATTACACTTCGCAGACTACATATGGCCCCTTCCAATTTAGAGCGAACTTACCCTTATACTACTCTTAGTGAGGGAATGTACATTTGTACACCAAGTGTCCAACTTCAAACGTGCGAGATCTTACTCTTTTGTTGAAAGCACGAATCATTCATTGTTGATATAATTGGCCATGGCATACAATGCCCATCCTCTTTTCATCAATTATCATAATTTTTTCATTACCGGCACAGACCCATTCTTTATTACTTAAACCCGTTTCCTGGATGATCCTTGAAGAAGGTATTTCAACTTCAGTGGGTATTACCGCTTCTGTCCCATAGACTAATGCATAAGGAGTTGCCCAGTAAAGTTTTGACTGTCGTGCGATATCCTAGCAAGGAAAAAGGCAGCATGTCGTGCCATGATTGGTGGCTATCAACCATCTTTCTTAAGATCTTCTTAATGTTCTTGTTGGCAATTTTTACCACTCCATTCATTTGGGGCGATATGCAGTTGAATTTCAATGAGTGATCTTGAATTGTTCCCATATCTCTTTCATCAGATGCCTATTCAAATTTTCTCCATTGTCGGTGATGGTTGATTCAGGTATCCCAAATCGGCAAATCAAGTTGTTCTTGACGAAATTTGCTACCGCCTTCTTGGTTACTACCTTGTATAAGGCAGATTTTACCCACTTGTTAAAGTAATCGATAACAACTAAAATTAATCTATGTCCATTAGAAATTGGTGGCTCAATCAGGCTGATGACATCCATGCCCCAAGCTACAAACGGCCAGGGTGAACTCATAGCATTAAATTCATGTGGGGGCACCCAGATTAGATCCCCAGACCCCATGTATCTGGCACTTATGAAATTTTTGCACAAACTTGATTCAGTTACTTTCCATAGTCATCCAGAAATAGCCGACTCTTAGGATCTTCTTGGCTAGAGTAAATCCATTCATGTAAGGTCTGCACGTTCTGGAATGAATTTTTTCAAGTAATTTTGTAGCTTCAATGGAGTGTACACATTGCAGAAATCCCAAATATAGGGTCCTCTGATAAAGGACTTCCCCATTAAAAAAGAAATTACTGGCCATCCGACGGATTGTGTTTTCTTCTGATTGACGATTGAATCTTAGGGGTATGTCCTGGTTTCCAAATGCCTCTTTATATCGAAGTACCATGGCTTTTCGCCTGGTTCTTCCTCAACTTGTGCACAATGTAATGGTTTCTCTTTCAAACTTATTTCCAATGGATCAATATAACTTTGATTCGGATGTTGAATCATGGAGGATATAGTGGCCAAAGCATTGACAAACTCATTTTGTATTCTTGGAACGTGCTTGAATTCTAGTTCCTTGAATCTTATGCATAACTCATGTACCAATTCCACATATGGCATGATTTTAGGGTTCTTTACGGCCCATTCACCCCAAACCTGGTGAACTAATAGATTAGAATCTCCAATGACTTGTAGCTCCTGAATATTCATATCAGTAGCTAGTTTGAGACCGAGAATACAATCCTCATATTTAGCCATATTATTTGTGCAAGGGAAACACATCTTGGAGGTAATCGGATAATGTTGACCAGTTTTTGATATTAAGACCGCCCCAATTCCCGAACCCTTGAAAATAAATGCCCATCAAAGAATAATCTCTAGCCCGAGTATATTTCGGCAATGTCTCCCCCTACGAACAATACTTATTCATCTGGGAAATAAGTTTGGAGTGGCTCATACTCTTCATCAACTGGATTTTATGCTAGATGATCCGTTGCTACCTGCCTTTTGATTGCCTTTTGAGTCACGTATACAATATCGAACTCACTCAATAGCATTTGCCATTTGGACAATTTCCCCGTGGGCATGGACTTTTGGAATTTTTACTTCCAAGCATCCATTCTGGAGATGAGATACATTGTATATTACGTCAGGTAATGCCTTAAATTCTGTGACACCCAAGTCAATGCACAACACGTTCTTTCCAATAGCGTGTAATGAGCCTCATATGGAGTGAACTTCTTACTTAAGTAATAAATTAATCTTTCCTTCTTTCCAATTTAATCATGTTGCCCTAATACACATCCAAATTCATTGTCAGAGACTAATAGATACAATAATAGAGGGCTTTCTTCTATTGGAGGAACTAGTACCGGTGGACTAGAAAGATAATCCTTGATTATGTCAAAAGCTCGCTGGCATTCCTCAGTCCATTTACTTATTGCATCTTTCTTTAACATTTTGAGGATTGGCTCAGAAATAACCGTTGACTGGGCTATTAACCTGCTGATGTAATTCAATATCCCCAAGAAACTCATGACTTTCTTCTTCGTCTTTGGAGGAGGTAGTTCTTGGATTGCCTTAATTTTTGAGGGGTCGAGCTCAATATCCCTTCTACTAACAATGAAACCCAAAATCTTCTTGGCAGGTGGCCCAAAATCATACTTGGCAGGATTTGGCTTCAAATTGTACCTCTTCAACCGATCAAAGAACTTTCTCAAATGAGCCAAGTGATCCAAACTTTTACGAGATTTGATGATCACATCATCCACATAAACGCCAATCTCTTTATAAATCATATCATGAAATATGGTTTTCATGGCTCTCATATATATAGCACCAACATTCTTAAGACCGAAGGGCATCACCCTATAGGGATAAACACCCCAAGGTGTGATGAAAGTTGTTTTGTCCATATCTTCTCATCCATTAGTATTTGATGATACCCGTCAAAATAATCCACAAATAACTTTCCATCCTTCTTTGGTACTGGATAATGTTAGCTAGCCATATTGGATACTTTGTGACTTCAACCATGTTGGTTTGGATCTTCTTAGTGACTTCTTCCTTGATTTTCAAACTCAAATCTGGCTAAAATTTCTGCAACTTTTGCTTCATAGAATTGAACCCTGGTTTCTTATAGTTTGAGATTTTCTCGATCCTCAAAATCTTTTAGTTCCTCTGTTAATCATTTTAGGGCCATTGTTTCTTCATTAAAGTTATCCTATTCATCATCATTTGCTTCTATGTGTTCATTTAGCGTTTGACATGATATGACATTGTAGGTTTTAAATTATTATTATTGAAATCATAAACAACATAAGTTAGATTATAAATATTGAATAATGTAGTGAAATCAGTAAATGTCTTTGCAATAAGTGAGACTTTCATTGAGATTTAAAACATTACAAACATTAGCTATGATCCACACTAGTGCGGGTCTGAGTCTTTTAGAAAACATAAAAAGCAAAAATGAGGTAAATAAAACTTAAAAGATGGGTGCCGAGCCTCATCCAGACTACTACCGATTATGCAAAAGTTAAATTTCATCCTTTCATCTACCACTTCAATCGTAGAGTCATGATTAGAGTGGACGTCCAGTTTGACAGCTTCTCCCCTGGTTCATTTTTTTTTTATCTTGGTCTTTTCAGGGAAATCCTCCAAAATGGCATCACACTCTTCGAACAACTTCCCTATTCTATCCTCAAGAACATCGCTTGTAGGCTTTATAGATACAGGAAATAACTGGTATAGCGGAGGTAACCTCTTAGCCGATTTTGGGACTTCTCTCTTCATATCTCTTTTACCTTTTTTACTTAGCACATAGCCTATCCCATACTTGAACAACTTCTTTGGTATCGCAATAGGCTTAATGATCCTAACCAAATTCTTTCCTAAGCCACGGTCGGGCTCAAAACCAATTCTCAGCATAACAGTGGCCAATATATTATAAATCAAAGGCATTGGCTCGTAAGGATTTGGGTCTTTCTCAACTGCATTCATGATATCCACTATATAAAAGTCACTCCCTTTTGGGACTTCTTTAATCACAGGAACACAACCATTAGGGTGACTCATACAGCTACTTTCATCATGGATGACCACTTCATCATTTTCCAATATGAATTTCACCGATTGGTGTAACGTTGAAGAAATGGACCCTGCTGCATGAATCCAAGGCCTTTCTAAGGGTAGATTATAGTTTGTGGAAAGGTCCATCATCTGAAACTTAACTAAGAATTATGCAGGCCCCATTTGAAGGTGCAACTTGACTTTCCCAATGGTGTTTCTCTGACCCCCGTAAGAAACTCTTACATTTACCGTGTTTTGACACATTTTCCCTATATCATAGTTCAACTGAGTCCTAATGAATAATGGGAATATTTATTCAGACCTGATTCATCATCGATTAATACCCTGTTAACGATCATATTTTGTCATTTGACAGTGATATGCAATGTCTTGTTATGCATCACTCCTTCTAAAGGTAACTTAGCTTCACTAAAGCTAATGCGATGGGCTCCTACCACTCTACTGATCATGGCCACCAAATTTTTAGTACTGGTGCCCACGGTCACGTGGGCTTCTTCGAGAACTTTGAGCAGAGCTTTTTTATGATATTGAGAAATCATAAGCAATGCCTAAATAAAAATCTGAGAAGGCGTGTTCTCTAAATATTTCACAATAGAGTACTCTTTTGGCTGCATTCTTCTCCAAAATTCTTCGACCTCCCTTTCAGTGATTGGCCTTTTTAGAGCACTCTTCATGTTGCTTCATTGGCAATCTCCTCTGGAGTGTAGCATATCCCTGATCTAGTCATTCTTTGCATGGCAGCAGCTTTACCATAAATTCTTCCCTTGCAAGAACTAAGATGGAGGCTTGATGAGGTGCGATGGATGCAACAAACTTAGGATTCTCAGTAATACTTAAGGCAACCACTTCCTTTTCTATATGTTTTACCTTATCCACTTCCTTCAGTCTAGCCTCCGTTATAGACTTACTCACCATCCACTCGTCATTTGTTTCTATCATACTAATAGTTGCCCCGTTATGGTTTGGAAGTGGGTTAGTGGTAATATTTGGTGGTGCTGTTTAAAGTGAGATCACCTTTTGATCAATCAAATCTTGAATCTTGTGCTTCAAATTAATACTGTCCTCATTTATGTATCCAACACCTCTCAAATGATATGCATAGCACTGATTGGCATGGAAAACTTGAGAATTGGTATTAGCGGGTTTCAGTGGTATAAGTTGGATGAGATCTGCTTTCTTTAGCCTTTCAAACAGCTGAGTTCTGGTTTCATCCAAAGCAGTGAATGAAATTTCCAGTGACTTTTTTTTTGTTATTTAGACGAGGAAGGTTTTGGTAGGTGGGGGGAGAGACCTGATGGTAATTTTGGTTAACTAGAGGTTTTTGAAAGGATTGGAATTTTGGGAGTGGAGCTTTATAGGTGGTTTGATAATTTGGCAATGGAGTTTGGTAATTTGATTGATTTGTAGAGAAATTTGGCTATGGAACTTGGAGGCTAGGTTGGGTATAGAACGTAGGTTGGGGATTTTGTAGAGCTGAGAGGTATATAGATGGTGATGGCCTTTGCCTAGAATTGGAACCGAAAGATTTCTTTTACTTCAGGTTTGGACTAAAGGTCTCTCTTTTTATTTGAGAATCCTGAAGATCCAAGTTGTGCAGAGGTCTTGTTGATTTTTCTCGTCTTGAGTCCTTCTTCAACCGTTTCACCAATTTTAACCAAGTCAGTCAAGGAGCATGCACTGTCGATATTATTTTATCATAAAACTCTCCCTCCTAAGCTTGGGTAAACACAAAGACTATTTCTTCTTCTGTCATAGGAGGTTATTCCTTTGCTGCCTCTTTCCGCCGACGATAAGAATATTCACGAAAGAATTCATTAGACTTTTGCTTGACACGGTTCGAAGAATATCGATCAAGAACCATCTCTACATTGTAGGAAAATCTATCACCAAAATCTTTGGCTAAAGCACTTTATTCAGGCCATTTCTTTAGTTTCTGTGAAGCAAACTATTCTAATGCTTCTCCACCCAGGCTTTGACTGAGTATCCTTTTCAATAATGCCTCGTTTCTACCAACGCCTACTATTTGGTGATAATATCCTCTCAAGTGGGCTATAGGGTTTCCAATACCATTGACTATCTCTCAAACTTAGGGACTTTAAATCCTTCGGGTAGGTTCAAGTCAGGGTGAATAAATAGGTCATCATGATTGAACCCTACTACATTAGGAGAACCATGTGTTTTATTCATCCTGACGATCTCTTCCTTTATTAGCACTATCTCCCTAGCACGCTTTTCTTCAAGTACCTTACACTCATTCTCCATCTCTTTATAGTGGTCAAATTCTTGATTTGGGGGAATGTATGGTAAGAGGTAGGAATTACAGTGGCATGGATGATAGCGAGAGACATATTTTAGGTCACCGGAGGATTTAGAGTGGTGTGAGCAAAGTTTTGGTATGTGAGGACTGGATTTTAGAAAATATTGGCATAGAGACTAAAAATGGGGTGGGTATTTTGGGGAGTAAAGGTGTTTGCGGAGGTATTTTGGTAGTTTGGAGTGAACCCTTGAGAGTGGTAAGCATTTGGATTGTTTTCTCGATTGGTATTGTAAATAGGAGGGATATAGGTTTCGCACGATGGATTAATAAGATTAGTGGGAGGTCTAGGCATAAAAGCGTAAGGTATGTCATTTAGTTGGTTTCCATTATTAGGAGAGCTAAATTAAGGGGATCAAAGTAGAAATGTATGGGTATCCAAGACTGGCATATTAGTGATAATGGATAGATTAGCCATATCTTTTGCTCGTTGTACTTCTTCTTGAAGCTCCTCCATTCTCCTAGTTAGTTCAGTGACCATCTCTCCTTGTACTGTTATCACACTATCCCTAATAGTAGTTTTGGTGAGAGCATTATCATCACTACTATCAGTTATTCTTTCCTCTTCAGCTAAGAGATGGTCGAGGGAGGAATTTTTATTTGCTTAAGATCTAGTGAAGTATTGATGTTCAGCCAGTTTTATCAATACAAATCAATTTCTACTTACTTGATTACTTGGTAAAACAACTCCAAAAGTACATATGTTAGATTCGGTTAGTAATAAATAATGCAATATATCCGACATAAAGTAAACACATAAAGTTGCTTTCATCGTAGGTAAATTGATCCACGGGTGGTATTGACTCAAAAGAAATTAACGAGCAGGACTTTGTCTGTTGATTTTTGGATAAATGGGTCTTGAAAGACTTTTGCCAAGTCTTCTAATTTTGGACTCATATGACTTTTTTGACAAAATGAGACATAACGATTTTAAAGGATGGAGGCTGGGCGAAAAGGCTACCTATGTATCTCACAGAGGAGAAATCAGGCCATACATAGTTCAAATAGCTTAGGATAAAACTTCATTTCATTAAAATTTTTTTAGAGTTCATCACATTGGGAAAACACAAAAGGAAAACAATAACAAAAAAGACAAGACGAATGACTAGGTACTGGATAGATGGGGGCATTCCCACTTTATTCTACTTCTTCCATATCTTAATATTCTATGGGTGATATGGTGGAAATTCTAGACCGACTCTTCCTGTATTTACCAGGCTCTCCAAATCCATCTTAAAATTATGACAAGTCTCCAAGTTGTACCCTCCGATCCCTCCATGATAATGACAAACCTCTCTGAATTTCTTCCAAACCTAAGACGTCATATTAGGCTTCCTCTCCACTGGCTTTGAAATTTTGGCATGTATGAGCTTTGAGTAGATTTATAACAGGTATCTTTAAACCTCATAAAGTCATATTTGTAAATCTGCACGTCGTTAGTGATGGGTATTTCGAGATCAATTCGATCCCAACAGAGAATGGTTTGTGGTCTCCATAAATTATTTATTTGGCCGTTGAGGATCATGTTGCAAATCTTGGCCTTCAAGCAAGACACTCATCAGTAGTATGGCCACATTGATTTGGATGATAATGATATTTTTTATTAGCATCTTTGGGAAAGCAACCAATTCCTTCTGTTTTATCAAGGTGGATGACTCTTATATCTCTTAGAATCTGATAGACTGTCGAGCATATCACGATCTGGGTCACTGAGAGTGTCTGTTGAACTGATCTTTGAGAGTGATCCATTTACTTCCCTCTGATAGTAGTTGGCCAGATGACATCCCCTTTAATCATGGCCTAACGGTCCTCTCTTAAGTTTAAAGGCAGAGCTTGCTCAAACTTCTTTTTTTTCTGTGTGATCAACTGTTTGACTTTAGTAATTTCTTTGTTGGCCTAGTCGGCCCTCCTAATCAGTCTCCCGACCTCTCCTTTTTTATTTATTTCACTTTGGCTAACTTCACTATCCGTCTTTTCAGTTATGTGGTCCTTGAATCAATGAAAATTTTTCTTGAAAGAATAGGAATACGTTTTAAAAAGAAAGTTAACGAAAATGGTTGAGGATTTTCTAAGAAACTTAGGGACTTGGATTGTTTTGGATGAATTTTCGATAATAGGCGTATATTTTTTTACCTAAAGGGTTTTCTAAGGATTTGAGGAGTAGATCAATT
>NW_025850467.1:14964-27934 GCF_002878395.1 Capsicum annuum
ATTCTACTTATTTCATAATTATTTCTAAGAAAAAAAATTATGAAATATTCTACTTGAATTAAAAAGAAACCTATTTAAACTAATGAAACACTTGGATTTAAGAAGGAATAAAGTTAATGTTTTTATGATTAAAAATGAAATTACATAATTATTTTTATTTGTTATTATTATTATTAAAAAAATTAATTTTACTATAAATAACACCTTTGGAGAATGTTAAGGGAATATCCTGTTAAAAGTATCTTATTAATTCTGGAAAGTTAAAAATTACACAAAAAAAAATAGTTTTCCTGATTCGAAGGAAATTATTTAAATTGGCTATTAGTCATTTGAACAAAACAAATGCCATGTCAAATAAAATACTTAACAATTTATTTTAAACCTAGTTTTAGGGAGTGAAGTCGAAAGTAACCCTTTTAATTCATTTAGACGAGATAAACTATGAATTCACTAAAAATTGTGATAAAATAAAATGGTAACACATTAGGGAATTTATCAAGGCTAGTTAGTTAGAGTGTTCAAGTATATATAAATAAGTAAAAATCAGGGTGGGCATAAATACCGAAAAATTGAACTACTGAACCGAATTAATTCAGTTTTGGTTTTTCGGTTTGGGTTTGTTTTTTTAAAATAAACTCGGTATTCGGTTCTTGGGTCACCGTAATTCGGTATTCGGTTTAACCGAAATTTTATGTACTTACATACCAGCCCAAATATTTTAGCCCATTAAGTAACATTTAGGCTTAGTCGTGCCTGGCCAGTAGCCACTAACCGTAACCGGCCCAAATATAGGCTATAGCCTACAACAGCCCTATAACACCCCGATTTTCTTAACCGGAATGCTACACGGTGCTTATGACCCCGAGGGACCACAAGCTAACCCATGACTGATATCTGTACTTGTATACTGCAATTCATGACATAATAATACGGAAAACATGCACAATAGGTCATAAGGTTCAACTGAAATACTATAACATCCATATGGGCGAAAAATACCCAAAACAACTGAAAACTGAATCTGAAAGCTGAGGGTAAATCCGTAAGCCTTTAAGTATTGTCTGAAATAAGGAGTTGAAGGAACATGTCTCCAACTAAATCCGTAAAACTGGTTACTGGCTAAAATAATATTGACTAAATCAAATTATATTGTCCTCGAATGAAGAGGACTCACTGAATCTCTACGATTGGAAATGCTACGGCTACTGCTGGTATGGAGCTCGTGTCTCTGAACCTATGGTGTAACATGAAAAGAAAGCACCATAACGCATATGCGTCAGTACAACTGGAGTACTAAGTATACGAGTGAGGTAGGCTAATGCAAAGGGACTGACTGATATAAACGTAAGAGTACAAACATACATACATAGTAACTGAGATCGTGAGTACATGGTAGCTAAATCTGTATGCTAATACATGACTAAAACTGTAGTTCTGATGACATGAGCGACTGTGTCTAACAGTCCTGAATCTGGTAGAATTCCCTGAGTTTCGTGCTATAACTAAATTTGACTGTATCTAACAGTCCTGGTATACTGATATCTGAAGAACTGTCTAAGTTTTTTTACTGAGACTGATACTGAAACTGTGGGAGGTAGTTGTTTAACCGACATGCCCCATATATGCCATTATGGATAAGATGGGGTCCAATCTCCGCCCTGACTGGAAGGGTGTCAATACCGCGCCACTGGTAAGGACAACATGTGAGCAACCCTCATAAAATAGGTTAATCCACCTCATCTATCCTCATATAACAGGCTGCGATATCTCAACCTATGCTGGCTACATAGTTCTAGAACGCAAGGATGACTGCTAAGAATCCCACCCTCATTTATAGGTGAGTTCCCATCCTTGGGTTTACTCGGTGCTAACTCCTACTCCCATCTGAAGAGACTATATATGATTCAATTGACTGTACATAGACAGATTAACTGACTTTCGTTGACTGACGGAGTAGTACTATTATCTGAGAGTTAACTGGGATCATAAGATTTCTGAGGTTTCCTGAGTCACATGACTGACTGAGTTCTATAGATTATAGCTTGACTGAGATTATCGTGACAACATGACATGACTCTAGGCACACAACTATGTTTTTCGGGTACAAATACCCCCAGGACTCGATCGAAGAAAGCTGACACACATAACATGACTTGATCACAAGATTGGAGTCCATAATTTGCTATATCATAAGTAGGGGATAGTATACTTCATATATTTAATCAACACCTTAAACATGGTAGGGAAATCATGGATATAATGCGCACATAGAATTCATATTTCCATCATCATACATACTTCATGCCTTCACCATAAGTACACATAAATAACATGGGCATTCATATTGAAGTGTGTCGCTAACATGGACTTTTCATTTAGATATCATGAAATCATGTAAATATAAACTTCTAACATCCTAGGCATTTTATCAAACACCTTACATGCATTCTTTAAGACATAGGTGGATTTCATACTTACATTAGTTCAACCCACCCAAAGTTCATGGTTTTCAACCAACAATCACATATATTCCATGAAAAACATCCTTAGACATCATCTTAAAACTTGAACAACAATCATCAATGTGTACATGCTTATATCACCGCAAAAGTTTACAAAATAACATTTAAAAGTATGATTCTTGAACTCTATGAACGAATTGAATCCATTGATGAACACTACGCATACCTTAAAGCTTGATCTTGAAAGAAATTAAATGTTTATGAAGGTTCCTGAAGAAATCCTTAGTCTTTCCCTTGATTTTTCTTGACTAGGGTTTAACCCCTTTGGGAAAGAATGTTCTTGTTCCTGAGGAGATGATCTTAAGAGAAAACCCTAATCTTGTGGTTGAAAGTATATGAGAGAGCTTTTTAAGATGTTTCAACTAAAGAGAATAGAAGATAATACGTTCCTTGAGGGTTATAAGTCATGGGAAGTGAAGGTAAAAGACCAAAATACCCATATAAAATAAATTCCCAATTGCTGAAAATAATAGCTGACGACATTTGTGACAAAGTGTAAAAAATGTGGTAAGCCATCAAAAATGTCGTCACATAGAAGCGGGAATTGATGATTTCTGCCTAAGTATGATGACCTTCATGGTAGGGCATCACAAGTGTGGTAAGCTACTACGAATGTCGTCACTAAGGAGCTGGTTTCTGCCTAAGGCTGACGGCCTTCGTGGTAGGGCGTCACAAATGTGGTAAGCTACCACAAATGTCGTCACACAGGAGCTTGATTCTGCCTAAGGCTGACGACCTTAGTGGTAGGGCATCACAAATGTGGTAAGCTACCACGAATGTCGTCACACAGGAGCTAGATTCTGCCTAAGGCTATGACACCACGAATGTTGTCACACTGTTTCCAGCCTGACATGCTGGAATAAAATAGGAATAATTCTTTGCTCCGATATTGGATTTAGGAGAAATTGGTATCGTTAGAAATATAATTCAATTATATATCTGTTGATAGGTCATGAGCTCAAAAATTCCAAGTATAATGAGAGATATGATCGTTTGAAGTTGACTATACCAATATCCTTCTCAAGAATTCAATCGGTAAGGAATGTTTTGATTCGTCCGATAGATGGGAGTTATTTGAAGCCATACATCTAAATTCCTCATAAAAATATAAAATAACCATGATGTACTATGCATGAGCTTGGTACATGGCTCTAATATTGGTTTGGATTTTTCGGGGTATTACAAGCCCACACCCAAATCTAAAATAAAAAAATCCAATCATAATTTGTAAACAAGGTCAAACCGAACCTTTAGTTTGCAATTACGTCTGCTCCTCACTCCGCATCCTTCAGAAAAAACTAGGTCAAAACTCAAAAATAAAGAACGAAGAAAACAGTGAACGGGCGAAAGAAATCAGTCACTGGTCCAACAATAAACGGTAATGGCGGCGAACGAAGGTACTTTTTATTTTTTTTTGTTTTTCTTCTTCTTCCCATTCCCTCAATTAATTTTCTTCTTTTATTGGGTTAGTGTAATGTGTGAAGTTGTATGAATCACGCATTAGTTACAGAGGCTGATTATGTGATGAAGTAACAATTTCTTCCAGTAAAGCTGTTATGTGAAACAAGGTTGATCTGTATCATATCTGAGTTTGTAACTTATAATGTATTCTGAACTTCTTAGTTTTAGCAGACTTTTTCATTATCTTCTATGTTGTGCATTTTTTCACTGACCACTTATGTAACAAGTGACTATTTATTATTCTTGCTGCTAGATTATGTTTAATGCAATTTAAGATTACTATCTATTTTCTAGTGTCAAGTGATTAGATGAAGTCCCTTTCTGTACCAATACTGCAAATGATCCAAGTATTCTTGGCATGTGATATTTGCAACGCAAGCAACTTCATAAGTGGCTCATTAACTTGCTGTGAGTGAAAAAGTGATCTGTAACCTTATACCTCCCCCTTGCAAAATATACATCAGTTACAAAGTTGCAGTGAATGAAAAAATGATAACATTTTACACAGGCACATAATGAAAAAGAGAGAATTTGATTGCAGGGTGTCGTAAGTATGAAAAAGAACTCAACAGAACTGAGAATTGAGCGATTGTCTTAGGCTCTTAGCCATACATTTATAGAAAATGCAGTAATCAAGGTGCTAAAATGGAACAGTTGCAAAACAGAAAAACCAAATTTATTAAATAGAAACATAACTAAACCAAACTGAAATAAACCAAACCAAACCAAAATAATTCGGTTTGGGTTACGATATACCTAATTCAAAAACCGAAAACTGAAAAAACTGAATTAAAAAAATAAAACCGAACCGAATTCCCGAACGCCCACCCCTAAGTAAGAATGGAAAATAAAGAGAGTTAAAATAGTTCCCTTTTGGACCATTAGTGGGCTTCCCAGATTTTGGGCCTAAGCTCCATGGATTTTTTATCCATTTTTTCATGTATATCAGCTGTATACTGTAGCTATTTTCCTCCTATGTTTTTGTATATCTGGGGTATACTACCCCGTATGCTCTGTAATCAACATATAAATCCGTGTGTCTGCTTTCATTTTTTACGTGCTCCATGTAGTATGTTCAGCTGAAGTTATAATAATGTATATACACTGTATACAAGTGTATACCATTTTGTATACCAATATCCGCTGATGTATATCAGTCCATTTTCGGACTTTAACGGGGCTTGACTCAACGGATATGCAAGAGGGGAGTCTGATGACCTGATATTATTGGATTTCATGTAAAAAAGAGATAGGATGAGGATTAGACAATTATGATATAAGATTTGATACCAAATAAATTCTCCCAACATAGCATGGCTATTTCCATACACTAGTTTTAACTTTAAAATCTATTGTCAAATGGTAGTTTAGTTTGAAAAGGGAACAAGATCAAGATAAAATCAATTGATGATTAAAGTTTAATTCAGTTATTGAATCACTTGTTATATGATCCAGAATTTGAATCTGTCCATCGAATATAGTCCAATATTCCTTGGATCTTCAACTAACAACAATTATTTTGTTAGGTTTTATTTCAAGAAGATAATTCCCTAATTCTGGTGAGAAAGAAAAGGACTATACTATTACATTATTTAACTAATTTGTGCTCTTATTTCCGATTACAATCCCATTTTGTTAGGCAGACAAACACTAAAAACATATGTTGCTATCAATAAACTCTATACGTTAGAAAATTAAATTTTTGTTGAGTTGCACATGTTATACTTCTATAAATGCAAAAATGGGTGAAATTTTCACTTGTTTTTGGGCAGGAACCGGGACAGAACGAGCTTCAAGAGAACAAAATTCCATCAGAATTTATGTCGTTTTCCTCAAAGTTTCATTCTCGACTTGTCGGAGTTTTAAACTTTTCGTTGGAATAGATTTTTGGAGCGTGTTCTTCGAGGATTTCAATTACGTAAGGTTAGAAGCATGCGCCTCCCGAACCTCCAAGTTTTTCCCTAAAAAATTCCCTCCTCCAAATCCTCGAGGGAAAATTGATTTTTCCATCTCCAAAGTAGAGAAAACATATCCCTAAAATTTGGGTTTGAATTTATGAGACCTGATTAATTAAATATCTGTGATTATTTGTTATTATGGAGTTTCTGGGTGCTTTTCATAAGTTTGAAGTTACGTGTAGAAACTGGATGTGCAAATACAAAATTACTCTGTGTATATATTCAGCATATGCATATTTGTTGATGCTTTTGGATTGAATACATTGATATTTATAGTTCATATACATATGTGATTACTAGTTGTATCTATTAGTAAGTATGTATGTGTTGTACTATACATAAATTATCTTTTGTGTTTTTTTGTGTTCTGTGTGTTTGAGACGTTGGTTATTACATATGTATATGTAAAACATATACATATAAGTTCTGTTTTTTTGTTTAGTTGTGTACTGTGTGTTTGAGGTAATGAATATTACATATGTATATGTAAAACATATACATAAGAGTTCTGTTTTGTGTTTTGTTGTGTACCGTGTGTTTGAGGTAATGGATATTACATATGTATATTTAATACGTATACATATAATTCCATGTGTTTAAGTCTATGAACAATTCCTATGTATATTTCTAACATAAACATGGCTTATGATATGTTGTTAGATGTGCAATGAAATGCCTTGTTTATATACATTATTTTAATGTATTGTCCATATATGAGTCTATGTGTTAGATGTTGTTAGATGTGTAATGAGATGACTAGTTGTCATGTATAGTATATGTTTTGACCATATTGGCTCACATATGATGTCTTCTTCAGTTCCAATAGGGTATGAAATACCAGATAAAAAAATGTTCTTGCGCATTCATTGCATTTTAGTAGTTATTGCAACGTTGATAAAAAATGACTAATTGCATTTCGTTAGATTTGAGTATGTGGAAAACATTAGCCGACAAGAATGTGACAGCTTGTAAGTAATCTTTATATAAGTTTTTATGATCTATTTATTTAAGATGTATTATAGGAAATAACGAATTTGTTTTTATGCATGGCAGGGACTGTAGAGTCTTTGTTATTGGGTATGCAGAATACCTAAGTGAAGGATTGCCCGTCTTTTCAGTTGGTTTTGAAGCGGAATACCTTCGGATGCGATACGTGTCACTCCTTCAAAAGCATGGTCTTTAGAAAGCAAAGAAGGGTTATGTTAGTGAGAATGAAGACCCTCCAAGACCAAGGACAAAATCACACCCACTTACAGATAAAAAGACAATAGTTACATTGAGTAGACTGTTAGATGATTATGGTTTACAGATTTTACTTATATGAATTTGTTAGGAATGTTGCATTTTAAACTTATAGAGATTTTTTGTTTTTACAATTCTGTTACAACACTTTTTAACCTATGTTTATGGATTATTGGTAAAAGTATTTATGCGTAATTATTGTGTTTTGTATATGGTTTTTCGATGTATTTATATGCGTAAACTAGTTTGCATATACATAGAATTATTGTCTCTCCAAAATAAATTTTTGCATTTTTTTGTTTGTGTGTATATGCATACATATACATGTGTTTAGAAGTTGATAAGGCTAATCAGATGAATAGTTTTTGACAAATTTGGAAAAGTCCAGCAATGCAGAATTTTTGACAGTGTGTATATGTCATCATGTACATAGTACTTTTATATTAATAACACATTTATTTTTATATGTCTAATATACATAGCATTTATGTATATAGTTTATTTGCATAGTATTACTGTATCTCTTATATCTATTAGATGTTCATTAGTATGCGTGTATAGGTCCACATATACATAGGATTACAACTTTACATACAAAAATAAATGAAATTTTTCCAACAATATAGTAAAAACAGCTACACGGTATATACTTTTAAATGAGTGTATATGTCTTCATATACATAGCATTTGAGTATACAAAACACAATCATTATTTTGACATAACTTGATTCCTTCAAACATAACAAGTAGACAAAGAAGTTTTACTGTAATTTTTTTTTCTTTCATACTATTTTGTGATTCATATTAAAATCTTAAATTTTGTATCCGTGTATATATACTAATATAGATAGAATATTTTGTCATCTATAATTACTACAAATATATTTAGTATATATGTAAGCATTTACAAATACATTTGCTTAACTTTTTACAAATAAACAAGCATAAAATTATTATCTCAGCAAACAAATCATAAAAAAAAATGGTAAACTAATTATCCCAGCAAATACATACACAACACAAATGAGAAAAAAATACATAAAAAAAGTGATAAACTGAAGAAAACTCTTATTTATTTCAATGTTAATATAGCAAACTAAAACTGTTCAATAAAGTCATTACTAAAAAATGGATAATGATAATCAAGTGATTAATCTTCAAGAGTTTATGGAAACTAAAACTTAGTTCTCCTTTGGAAAGAAATTGTAGGAACGTCGATTGTTCCCTTCATGTCCGCAACGTCTGCAACGATTTGTGCTGATGAAAGTGTTTCGCTGGATTTTTTCTTTCTCCCTTTCTTCGGTCTTCTTGGAAGTCTTTTGTATATCCGGGGCAGTAATTCATCAGAAATGCTCAACTTAGGGTAGAATCTTGTAGTGTTGAATTTGTACTGAACAAGTTGGTTTAGAATATACAACTCCATCAACCTTTGAATATATTGTTGTTGTTGGGTTGAGCATAACATACTAGACTCAATAGCACCCAACAAAACTTTTTAATCTAAAACCTGACCGATATTCGTTAATTACTACAAAAAAAAACAGAAAAACCAACCACAAAAATCGACCACAAGTGGTCGGTTTTTTCCAATTTCCGACCACAAAATCGACCAAAATTTGTGGTCGAAAAAGTAGTGGTAGCTTTTTAAAAACCAACCACATGTGGTCGGTTTTTTTAAAAATATATATTTATTTTTAAAATTTATTATTATTTTATTAAAATTGAAAAAATAATTTTAGGGAAATAAAATCGACCACAAGTTGTCGATTTTTTATTAAATTACTTTATTAACTTTAATAAAAACGACCACATATGGTAGGTTTTTTGTAAAAAATTTCAGAAAAACCTACCACATGTGGTAGGTTTTTTGTAAAAAATTTCAGAAAAAAGGTATCATATGTGGTCAATTTTTTGCAAAAAAAATTCAGAAAAATCTACCACATGTGGTCGGTTTTTTGTAGAAAAAAATCAAAAAACCTACCGCATGTGGTTGCTTTTTTGTAAAAGAAAAATTAACAAAACCTATCACATGTGGTCGGTTTTTTTGATAATTTTGTAAAAAAAATATTGAAAATTTCCAAAATACAAACACTAAAAATTAAATTATTTACAATACATCCCACCAATCATTTACAAACATTAAAAATCAAATCAAATCAAATTCTTTATAATACAACCCACCAATCATTTAATACACAATCAATCAACCACCATAAGAATACAAACATTAAAAATCAAATTATTGATAAAATTTATCGAGGTTCCAAATCCAAACTATAAAACATACAAAAGACTAAAAACTACAACTCATCATCCGCATCTTCAATCTCAGCATCATCCATTCTATTATCAATATTTCGTTGATATATCCAACTATAATCTGGTTCCATCTATACAATCAATCACATTCAAGTAATTAGTTCAAGTCAAAAAAGTTCACATTTCAAATATCTACACCTAAACATTTTCAAGTCACTAATTCACTTCGCAAGTTACCAAACTAAACTAAATTCAAATGAAAAGTTCACGTTTCCAGTACCTACACTTAAACATTTTGAAGTTACTAATTCACTTCTAAAGTGACCACACTTTACTAAAATCAAAACACAAGTTCAAATTTGAAGTACCTAAATTCAAAACAAAAGTCACTAATCCATAATTCAAGTAACTACACTTAACATTTCAAGTCACTAAGTCACTTCACAAGTTACCTAACTAAACTGAATTCAAAATGAAAAGTTCACATTTCAAGTACCTACACCTAAACATTTTCAAGTTGGCAAGTCACTTCACAAGTTACCAAACTAAACAAAATTCAAAATAAAAAGTTCACATTTCAAGTACCTACCCTTAAACATTTTTAAGTCACTAACTCAATTCTCAAGTGACCACACTTAACTATATTCAAAACACAAGTCCACCTTTCAAGTAACTACACTTAAACATTTTTGACTCACTAATGCACTTCTCAAGTGACCACACTTAACTAAATTTAAAATACAAGTTCACATTTCAAGTTCCTACACTTAAATATTTTAAAGTCACTAACTCACTTCTCAAGTGACCACACTTCACTATATTCAAAACACAAGCCCACCTTTCAAGTAACTACACTTCGACTCACTAATGCACTTCTCAAGTGACCATACTTAACTAAGAGCAACATCAGGTTCACTACATTATAAGTACATATCCACCAATGCATTCCCAAAAAACACATCAAAGTTCAACTTATAACTCCGCACATATTCATGCAACTTCTGGCCTAATCTCAAATCCCCTAATTTCGCACAAGAAGATATCACAACCACCATCATCCTTTGGTCAGCCCTTAACCCATCTCCATCATTTCAAAGAACAAATCTATTATGAACAAGTGTTGACAACCCTCAATGTGTAATTACAAAAGATTAAACTAAAACTAATTTTTACAAATTCCTTTTCTTTTCCTCTCATAAATTGATTACTTAAATTATTCCACTCATAAAGAAGAAAAGGTCAAAAGTACAATATAATAATGAAAAGAAACGCAGAGTGAAATTTGACCTTCTAATCAAATCTATTTGACAACACAAAATTACTCTGAGAACTAGTAGTAGCAGGTTTTTAGTTTCTTGTAGTCACTTTTGTACAAACGACATTCAAACCAAAAAATATCCTTTAAAGTAGTAGAAAGTTTTTAGTTTCTCGTATTCACTTTTGTACAAACAGCATTCAAACCAAAAAATATCCTTTAAAGTCCCTACACTTAGCCATTTTCAAGTGACTAAGTCACCAACCAAACGACATTCAAATCAAAAATAACCTTTACAGTACCTACACGTAACCATTTTTAAGAGACTAAGTCACCAAAGAAACCACATTCAAAACAAAGAATACCCTTTAAAGTACCTATACTTAACCATTTTTAAGTGACTAAGTCACCAACCAAATGACATTCAAACCAAAAAATCCCCTTTAAAGTTCCTACGCTTAACCATTTTCATGTAACTAAGTCACCAATCAAACCACATTCAAACCAAAAAATACCCTTTAAAGTCCCTACGCGTAACCATTTTCAAGCGACTAAGTCACCAAACAAACCACTTTCAAAATAAAAAAATAACCTTTAAAGTCCCTACGCTTAACCATTTTAAAGCGACTAAGTCACCAACCAAACAACATTCAAACCAAAAAATACCCTTTAAAAAGTCCCTACACTTAACCATTTTCTCATAAATCTCTAGTTGCCATATTTTAGACTAAGAGGCCGTCATAATTTGAATTCAAAAGAAAGCGGTGGGAGATTGATCAAAGTTACCATGAATAATAAGGTAGAAAATCTATCTAAATCCAATTAAGGAAGAAAAATCAATCGCCATGAGAGAAGAAATTGGCAGAAGTTAAAATTGGTAAGAACTAACAATTTTCAAAGAATTAAAATGCCACAAAATCACAAAAAATGGACAGACAAATTAAAACTATGAAAGATTTTGCCAAGTTTGAAGCAATACTCATAGCAACACACCTTCAATAATTACTCTTACCACCTAAACTTTATATCAACCATCGTAAAGTATAAAAAATCATTATTCCAAACTAATCAATAATGTCAAAGTAATTCAACAATCATTTCTACGAATAGAGCAAGAACATACCTAGAACCAGATTTATGAGAAAATAAACTATTTAATGAGAATCGAAAAAAAAGCTATTAATCGCACCTCCCCAGTTAACTCGATCTCAGCCACAGAAAGTCACTGACGAACAATACGAGATGCTTGTCTTTGTCAAAGATTCTAAAAGTTGGTGGGTTCATGCGGGTGCAACTTTCACCAGCCAGTGATAGTTGTGGTGGCTGGTGGTCGGCGCTAGGATTGCTGATTCGATGGGAGGCAGTGCTGGTGGCTGGCCTCGCTAGCTGCATGGTTGCTGCACCACCGCGACTGGTGGTAGGAGGCTCACTGTTTTCTCCGGCATGTCCAGCGTTGGTTATGGATGGCAGGGAGATGGGAATCTCCGGTTAAAAGGTGGTCGGAAATGGTAGTTTTGATGGGTTTGAAGAAAAAAAAGAGGGAGAAAGGGGGCGGCTGGTTTGGAAAATGTTTTAGGTCTAGGGTTTTTGTTTGGTTTTTTAAAATGAAGGAATGGATACTTTGATCTTAGCTGTCATATCATTTTTTGATCGACGGTTGAGATCTGAAGGTTGACAAGTTAATCAAAATTAAAATACAGATCACAATTTGGTCATAATTGTAATGGATCAAATAAAATTAGGCTAACATTGTACGAAATTGAATAAATTGGGTTTAAAAGATGAATAAATTAGGCAAAGTAATTTAATTAGGCTGATATTTAAATTCTAGTAGTAGTATATTTCCTCAATCATATAATAATATCAATGAATTTTTGCAAATTATGATAAATTTTTGGTTAATTAGCTGTTAAATACAATATTATACATATATATATATATATATACATATTTCTATATATACCTCGTACTACTACTCTTACATTATTACAACTTCAACAACATACGCTTGTCTACATTGATCCAAATAGTATATCTACTTCCTCAATAGTATGATATATATCAACATATCATTCAAACTATTTTGATATATAGATTCAGTTATCTAGCTTTAGATTATTGCACGAGATATACATATATATACATATATTTAATTGTCTATCGGCTTTCACGTACGTACTATAAACATCACATATATGATTTTACCATCCCATATAATAATATACAACGTATTTCATAAATAATCAATTGAATTATAGATTACATTATAATCT
>NW_025850468.1:0-18742 GCF_002878395.1 Capsicum annuum
CAAAGGAATACTCCCGAAACAAAACTATACTCAATAATGGAATATGCAATACTGAAATAATACTAAGAATGGAATATGCAATAATGAAATAAAATGAAATGAAATAACAAAAATAACAAAGGTTAGAGGTCACCGGATTGCGCTTGGGGCTGCGGCTGCTGGAGACGGAGCGGCGGGTAGCGGCTGGGGACCGGGCGGCGGCGGGGGGGGGGGCGGGTGGCGGCGGGGGGGGGGGGGGGGGGGGGGACTGGCTTGGAACCGGTGGTCAGCGCCGGAGGGTGGCGGGGAGCGGTGACGGGATCGGCGCCGCGGATCGGAGGTCGGTGCCGGCGGTGGAGTCGGATCGGCGCCGAAGGACAGCGGCGGTGCCGGGGACCGGGGACCAGTGCGGGAGAGAGGGAGGGAGGGTCGGCGCCGGAGGTCGGTGCCGGAGGTCGGCGCCGGAGCCGGAGGTCGGGCCCGGAGGTTGGGTCGGGTCGGCGCCGACGGTCGGCTACGGCGACGGGGGCCGGTGACCGGAGCTAGCGAGAGAGAGGGTAGGGAGGAAGAGAGATGAGAGTCGTTAGGTTAGAGTGCCGTTAGGTTATATATATGCAAATACAACTCTATGTTCTTTATCATTTTTCTTTTGTTTTAAAATGCCGCCACAGCTTATGTCTGATGCATCTGTTTCAACTATTTTGAATGCAGAGGGATCAAGGAGGGACATGCAAGGGAGGTATTTTGCCTTCAATTAGTTGACGAAAAAGAAATAGAGTCTCAGTTAGCTCAATTAGTGTCTTCCCCATAGGAAGAAGATGATTTTAAATGATGGAGCTTACTTATGGGTCTTAAAGATTCGACGAGCATGACAAGTGCCAATAGAAGGGATTATTTGAGAGATTTTTAGACCTTCCAAAAAATATTTTCACAAGTGGAGGCCTCAAGCCATGCATCATCTTCTCATTCTGTGGTTGCTAAAGGCACCATCAAAAATGCAGTGGAGGTAGAAAATCCCATTAATTTTTCATTTAATTTTTCACAAAATAATTTAATTATTTGTCCTATACCAACTAAAACAATTTCCTCTCTTATTCCACAGTCGATTTACTCCAATAAAGGATCATCCTCAAATGATGCAACATATTTAAAAAATGATAGTGTTTTACCATTAATTTAAATTGAACTTGAATATTGGCACTCTAACCCCCAGGAGGTAGATAAGCAAATACTTAGCCCTGCAGCAAATTTTATCCAAAAAAAATTTTGTCCATACCCAGAAGTTTTATGAATTCATCCTCACAGATACCAAGTCCTGTTTATTCAAACCCCACAAAGACAAACAAACCCAATCTTATGTTACTTATACCACGATTTGAATTAACAAAATAATCTCAGCCAAGGAATGGGGTATATATCCAGCAAAATATCAGAAGCTTACTGAAGTTTTTGACCCCCAATATTATAACTATTGGGATTATCAAAGAGCGTGGATAAATGCATTCACCTTCTAAAATAAAACTGACAAGCATTCTTGGTTTTTTCTCTGGGGAAGACAACTGGCTTCAGAATTTTCCTAGTGGTTCCTGCACCAATGGTGGCCGATTTATGGTCACAAGTTTGAAATCCTTCATTCACCAGTTCGAGAAGGATATAAATATTGCACATAAAGATTTCATGATGATCACCAAATTTCTTTGCTTTTACAATTTTCCCACAGGTTTCATATTCCGTGGATATTTTCACAGAAATTTGCCTTCCACAAATCGTAGGGGAAAAAAAGACTTCTGTGGTTATCTTTCCAAGGTAATTGTAAGTGGTACAAAAATTGGGATTCAATAGAGTCTTATATACCGGATATGGAAAAATAATTTCGATGCAATTCTGGATATCTGGCTCCAACAGATGCCGCCCAAATTTTATTTTTACAACAAAAGTCAATTGCAATCGTACAATTCACCAAGTCAGGAAGCCAAGGAGATTTTATTCAATAAATTAAAAAAATTCTCCAACAAATCAAAGATGAAGTTCCCAGCAATCAACGTTCATCGAAAAAAGTAGACACAAATGATGAAGAAGAATTTCAGTTAATTTGACATTAACTTGACATCACCAATTAGTCATCAACATTGATGCATGCGTGACATCAACAACCAATTGCTGAAAAATTATAGTGGATTTTACTGTAGCTCACTGTAGAAATAATGTAGCAATAATTAAAGGTGCTACTGTAGCATATTTTGAAGATAAATAGCCTACTTCTCCTCTTGAGAAGAACATATTATTTTCTTTGGAAGAAGCTCTCTCTCATTAGAAATCTTGATTAGTTTTTTTCTCTCCCTCTTTCTACTTATAATCTTCAAATTTAATTTTGATATTAATATCAAAATTCAATTTTTATAATTGTGCTTTTTCCATTACTTTATTAATTAGTTGCATCATTAGCATATGGTCCTCCCTGCCGCCTAATTTATTTATTACACTTTGCATTATTTATATTTAAGTGTTCATTAACTTGTTCCTTTTCTATCCTTCTTTCCTAGTATTTTACCCTCTATAATTTAGGGGGTTTTCTTCCATGTACTATATATACATACACACAAACACACATACACATACATATATATATATATACACACACACACACATATACACACACACACACACACACACATATATATATATTCACTATTTTGCTATTCTTTGTTAAAAAAAACTTTTTGTTATGATATATATCAATTACAGTGAATGTCTATCAGGATTTGATGTATTTGTCTTTTAGTGTGAAACTAGGGGCAAATTCTCCTTATAAATAGAAGGGCTTCCTTCATTGTAAATCATCCATCAAGAGAAGAAATAAGAATCACTCTCTCTATTCTCTCTACTCTTCTTTCTTATTCTTTCTTATTTTATAATACGTTATCAGCACGAGACTTCACTTTCTCAAATTTGAAGGCTAAGGTTAAGATATTATTATTTTTCTTCCCTTTTTCCATATGGCTAACAATCTTACGAAGTGTGAGTTCGTTGCCATTCAAAGTTCGGGTAAGAACTATATTTCATGGGTGTTGGATGTTAAAATCCACCTAGATGCTATGGGTCTTGGAGATGCCATAAAGAATGAAAATACAGCATCTAGTCAAAATCGTGCTAAGGCTATGATTTTCTTGCATCATCATCTTGACAAAGTTCTAAAAATTGAGTACCTTACTACTAAGTATCCACTCGTATTGTGGAATAGCCTAAAAGAAAGGTTTGACCATTTAAAGATGGTCATCCTCCCAAAAGCACAATATGAGTGGATGCATCTAAGATTTCAAGACTACAAGTCTGTTCATGAATACAATTCTGCCATGTTTAGAATTTCTTCTCAATTGAAACTTTATGGAGAGACGGTCAATGATAATTATATGATAGAAAAGACGCTCTCCACTTTTCATGCCTCAAATGTGCTCTTACAGCAACAATATCGAGAAAAAGGTTTCAAGAAGTATACTGAACTGAGTTCTCATCTTCTCATGGCTGAACAAAATAATAATTTATTGATGAAAAATCACGAGAACCGACCAACTGGATCTGCACCATTCCCTGAAGTGAATGATGTGCACGCTCACTATGCTAGGCATGGAAAAGTTCGCGGCCCTGGTTGTGGATGCGGTCACAATGACCAAGAAAGAAACCTTATTCTGTGTGTTAATCATTTATCAAACAAAAAGAGAAAAAATGAGAAACGTGAAGCAGTAACTTATTTCCAATGTGGCAGAAATGGACATTATCCACGTGATTGTCGTGCTCTCAAGCACTTAATTGATCTTTATCAAGCATCATTAAAGAAGAAAGAGAGAAATCCCGAGGCTAACTTTCTCTCTGAAAATAATGTTGACATCACATGCTTGGATGTAGCAAAATTTTACGAGCACCCTGAAGGAAAGATTGATCACTTGATTGGTGATGGTTCCGTAAACATGGAAGAATGAATGATTTTTAATTTTTGTAATTTTTATTGATAAAAGTTAGTGAATAAAGAATCATGTAAAAGTAGTTATTTGCATGATTATTAGTTTTTGATTATTATTGATTAGATCAATTACATTATTGTAATTTATTATTAAATTAAATTGAGTTTTAATTTTTCCATCTTTTTTGTTGAAAGAAAAAAAATAACAATACTATTGCTTTTCCAGTACTACACGTTTCTAAAAAAAAGGACAAGTTAATTGCATGTTAATATTATTTGCATGGTAAAACGACGGCTACGATAGTACTATTGATTAATATATTGTTTGCCAGTTTTTTTATAATGTCCACATACATATTGTCATTAATTATCTATATTATATAATACAATAATATTATCATATTCTTTATCAAGTATAATATAGTAATATTATATTGTTATTGCATATCCACGTCCTGAACAAATATAATATAACAATATTATATTATTATATGTTAATGTTCCATATTATTAATTATAATAATAATAAATTACATTCTTTATCAAATATTATATTCAATAGTTTTAAATTTGGAAATATTATTTTTTGTGATTAAGAATTTCTTATAAGCTTCACTTTGTACAAAAACTTAATTTATATTTTATTTGGTTGAAGATATGGATAATTTTCAAGAAGATATTTGTTTGATTGATTCTGGCACTACACATACGATATTCAAAGATAAGAAATATTTCTCTCATCTAAACATGGGCAAGATTAATGTTACTATAATTTTTGGTAGTGCTAATTTGATTGAAGGCTTCAGAAAAGCCATTATAATCTTGCCCAAGGGAACTAAACTCATCATAAATAATGCCATATTTTCTCCTAAGTCTCGGAGAAACTTGATGAGTTTTAAAGATATCCGTGAAAATAGTTATCATATCAAGACATTTGATAAGATGAATCTTGAACATTTTAGTATCACCAAGAATGTCTCTGGGAAGACATGTGTTGTTGAAAAGTTCCCTGCTTTATCTTCTGGCCTGTATTGGACAAAGATTTGTGCAATTGAGGAGCATTCTATAGTAAACCAAAAGTTTACTGATTCCAATACTTTCGTACTTTGGCATGATCGTCTGGGACATCCAAGATCAATAATGATAAGACGAATACTATAAAATTCAAATGGGCATCCATTAAAGAACTTGAAGGTTCTTTTGAATGGTGAATTTTCATGTAATGCTTATTATCAAGGCAAGCTGATTGTGAGACCATCGCCAACAAAAGTTGGGATTGAGTCCCCCGCATTCTTGGAACGCATACATGGGGACATTTGTGGACCAATTCACCTACCAAGTGGGTCGTTTAAATACTTCATGATCTTAATAGATGCTTCTTCTAGATGGTCTCATATATGACTTTTTTCATCTCACAACTTGGCATTTGCAAATTGTTGGCATAAATAATATGATTACGGGCTTAATTTCTTGATAATTAAATTAAGTTTATTCATCTTGATAATGCTGCAGAATTTTTATCCCAAGTATTTAATGACTATTACTTATAGATTGGTATAAGAGTGGAACATCCTGTACCCCATGTTCACACTCAAAATGGCCTTACTGAGTCATTAATTAAATATTCGCAGTTGATAGAAAGAGCATTACTGATGAAAACTAAGTCGCTTACTTCTATTTGGGGTCATATAATTTTGTATACTGCAATACTTATTCGTCTTAGACCGACAAATTATTATAAATGTTCTCCATTGCAATTAGTTTTAGGTCAAGAGCCTAATATATCTCACATGAGAACTTTTGGGTGTGGTGTATATGTGCCTATAGCACCACCAAACCGCACCAAGATGGGCTCCCAAAGAAGGTTAGGAATTTATGTTGGGTTTGAATCAACCTCTATTATTTGCTATCTTGAACCATTAACGGGAGATATGTTCACTGCTCGATTTGCAGATTGTCGGTTTGATGAGATACTTTTTCCAAAATTAGGGGGAAAAGATAGTGATATCAAAAGAGAAATTTTGTGAAAAAATCCATCACTATCTCATCTTGATCCACGTTCTTCTATTTGTGAGCAAGAAGTACAAAAGATTATTCATCTGCAGAGAATTGCAAATCAGATGCCGGACGCATTTATATATTTGAAAAGGATCACTAAATCACATATTCCTGCAGAGAATGTCCCAATTCGAATTGATGTCCCTAAAGGACCATCCACTAGTGTCATAGCTAATGAATCTAAAGCATGCTTGAAGCGTGGCAGACCATTAGGTTCTAAGGATCAAAATCCTAGAAAAATAAAAATAAATGGTCAAGATGACACTACGAAAGATCCATATATGGAATTTCAATATTTGAGCAATGATGATATCTCTGAAGGAATCAATGAGCCTGAGACTCAAAAAAATGAGGAACTATCCATAAATTCAAGTGATGTTGAAACTAATATGAATCGATTTGAAATAATAGTGGATTACACCTTTGCATATAATGTTGCAATAAAAATCATGTAAGACAGTGAGGATCTTGAACCTCGATCTGTCACAAAATATCGACAAAGAAATAACTGGCCAAAATGACAAGAAGCAATTCAATCTGAATTGAATTCACTTGCCAAACGTGAAGTTTTTGGACCTATAACTCAAAAACCCGATGGTATTAAGCCCTTTGGCTATAAATGAGTCTTTGTACGAAAAAGAAATAAGAAAAATAAAATACAAAGGTATAAAGCACACCTTGTTGCACAAGGATTTTCACAACGGCCTAGTGTCGATTATGATGAGACATATTCACCAGTTATGGACGCAATAACATTGTGTTATCTTATTAGTTTCACTGTCCATGAGAGACTTGAAATGCATTTGATGGATGTGGTAACAACCTATCTATATGGATCACTTGATAATGAGATATACATGAACATTCTCGAAGGATTTAAAATGCCGAAAGCATATAGTTCAAATCCTCGGGAAATGTATTCCATTAGATTGCAAAGATCATTGTATGGTTTGAAGCAATCTGTACGCATATGGTATAACTGTCTTAGTGCATATTTATCTAAAGAAGGTTATACAAATGATGAAATTTTCCCATGTGTTTTTATAAAGAAAACAACGTCGGAGTTTGTTATACTTACTGTCTATGTCGATGACACAAACCTTATTGGAACGCTAATAGAGCTTCAAAAGTCAATTGATTACCTAAATAAGGAATTTGAGTTGAAAGATCTCCAAAAGACAAAGTTATGCCTTGGTTTACAAATTTAGCATTTGACAAACAACATCTTTGTTCATTAATCTGCCTACATAGAAAAGGTGTTAAAACGATTCTATATGGATGGAGCATATCCATTAAGTACTCTGATGGCTGTTCGATCACTTGATGTGAATAAGGATCCATTCCGACCTCAAGAAAAGAATGAGGAACTCCTTGGTCCTGAAATACCATATCTTAGTACAATTGGTGCACTAATGTATCTTGCAAATAATACAAGGCTTGATATTGCCTTTTTAGTAAATTTGCATGCAATTTATAGTTCTACTCCTACTAAGAGACATTAGAATGGGATCAAACACATATTATGGTATCTAAAGGAAACTACCGATATGGGCTTATTTTATTATAAAGATTGCAGTTCTGATCTTGTTGGTTATGCTGAAGCTGGGTACTTATCTGACCCGCATAAAGCTCGGTCTCAAATAGGCTATGTATTCATATGTAGGGGTACTTCCATATCTTGGAGATCAACAAATAAGTCTATCCTATCCACTACATCGAATCACACTGAGATTATAGCTATTCATGAAGCAAGCTGAGAGTATGTGTGGTTGATGTCCATAATACATCTCATTCGAGAAAAATATGGCTTGAAATGTGACAAAGTACCCATAATTTTATATGAAGATGTATAATATAACTGAAAAGTGGATTCATAAAAGGAGATAGAACGAAGCACATTTCGCCAAAGCTCTTCTATACACATGAGCTCCAAAAGAATGGTGATATTGACATACAATAGATTCATTCAACTGACAATGTGGCTGATTTATTCACCAAGTCTCTTCCAATTTCAACTTTCAAAAAGATGGTACACAAGATCGGAATGCAGAGATTCAAAGATGTTCTTATTAGGGGAAGTTAATACGCGCTATACTCTTTTTCCCTTAAGAGGTTTTGTCCCACTGGATTTTCCTTGTAAGGTTTTTAATGAGGCAGCCTATATGCCTTTTGTTAGACATTCAAGGGGGAGTGTTATGATATATATCAATTATAGTGAATGTCTATCAAGATCTATTTAATGTCTATCAGGATTTGATGTATTTGTCTTTTAGTGTGAAATTAGGGGCAAATTCCCCCTATAAATAGAAGGGCTTCCTTCATTGTAAATCATCCCTCAAGAGAAGAAATAAGAATCACTCTCTCTATTCTCTCTGCTCTTCTTCTTTATTCTTTCTTATTTTATAATACTTTTGTTATTATATATTGCAATCTAAAGACTATTGTTATGGCTTGTAATAAGCAATCTAATCTTACATATATAGGTTTTTTTGTCCCACTGATAAATGAGTTTTGATTGTCATCTATAAAGTAGTTCTATAATTACAATTTAAAGCTTATTTATGGTATAAATAAATTTAAAAATTTAATATAAATTAAAGAATATGTCTACTTTTATTTACTATTTTTTTTGTATTAACTACATTAATGTGTTTATAAATTTATTATTACATGTTATTTTTCACTTTTACAAATAGATACTCGAGTTTTGATTAATAAAATTAATTCTCTTATTCTACTTATTTATTTATTTCAGAGCGTTAATTAACTTATATACTCAATTAATAATTCTAACATTTTTTATTTAAAAAATTATATTTACTTTTCTATAGAATAATTTTTTGATAAGTTTGTTACAAAATCTAATATTTTTTATGATCATTATTTGATTGCTACACGCATTAAGCATGTATGCGTATGCATATATTTAGACTAAAAAATTGATGGCCAATAATGAAATATTTTTTAGATTATAATTTTAAATTAATTTACAATGTAATAGATATTTTTTAATAATTTATTATAAAACTTACCTTTTTTATTAATTATTTTTGTGTTACTTGCACCAAAATGTTTTTATAAAGCCATCACATTATATTTTCATTATTGTTAGAAAAATTATTTATTATTTTCTTCATTTATCTTATTATAGAATGACATTAGCTTATATACTCAATTAATAATTATAGTTCTTTTTCTCGATGCAAATAATATCTTTTTGTAATGACCCCCTAAGTTATATATTTTTGTACATTTTCTCTATTTAGAGTTTTTCTATAGCTTCCCCAAGCCATATGTGATTTGCATGGACTGATAGTTTGATTTTTGGATAGTTCATTTATTTTTATGTCAGTTTCACTTTTTAGAGCTTTTGAAAGTGAGAAATTGATCTTCAGCCAAAGCATCAAGTAAATAGCCTCCAATGAGAATTCAGACGGTTTTTTGGCTCTAGAATATAGATTTTGGCTGGGGAGATCTTTGATTCTTATCCCAAGTCTTCTAGACTTATTTTGGACAATCATTGACTTTTGGTTAAAATGAAAAGTTGAGTGTGGACCCATTTTTCATCAAAACGTCCTCTGTTGGAAATTTCATCAATTTCATTGAGTTTGAAATGTCATTTTTAAAAAGTTAGCTTATTTTTTTGAGTGCATGGATTCCGAATGAATCTAACGCACCTGCTTGGAATTTTTTTAGACTTTTCCAAGTTTGAGGCTGGGTTTTATGAGTTAGCCAAACATGCCTCTAGGGTTTCACTTATTGGTGTAGCTATTTTTTTGACTCTATGGCCATTTACACGGAGCCGCTTATGAGGCCAGAGCTGATGTTAGTTTCCACCACTTAAATGGACTATCCTAAACTGTTTATGCAGCTGAGGAGTCACCTATATGGAGGTACGGGTAAACAGTGATCACCATTTAAGCGGTTGGTCATCGCTAATGAAATGACAATTAAGCAACCAAGCCTCTACTTAACTGGAGATAGTTGTATTTATACTATCCACTTCGTTATTTCTCCATTTTACATGAAAATACCTCTATAGCTAGATCCTTGGAACTTTGAAATCACAATTTGAAACTAAGTCTAGTCAGTTGCTTGATTATATATAATATTTTCTCTATTAATTCGCAAGTTCTGGCCCAAATTCTAATTTAAAATTTCTTGTTTAATTCTTGATTTTCCTTGGACTTATGGGGCTGATTAGAGCTTAATTTAGGGGGCTGGTCATGCTCAAACTTTGAGCATGATATCCTTGTCCCACGCAAGACATAATTGCGGATCTAATTTTTTTATTCCATAAGTGCCTACATGATTCTTAACCCAAATGTTGATCTACAGCATAAATTTTCTATATGGGTATCAGTCTTTTTGTACTAATGCATAAATTATTACTTTGATAGTGTGACAGTAATCATAGGCTTCTTAAAAGGGAAAATCTCTGATTTAGGTATTCATAAGCATGTTATCGGCCTCCAGGTAGGTTGTGGCTTACCTACTTTAAGACTTAGCTTATTTAAGGTATTGGTATGATGACTTGTTGATTATTGATGGGATGTTATTGCTTAAATAAAATTTATCTAGGCATATACAACCCTTACCACTTGTTTAGTGACCTTAGAGTAGTGTTGCTCCTTTAATTTGTAGTCTAGGTAGCTGTTTTCCAATAGAACTTAGCCTAGCATGCTTGGCACCCTTAGGGCCAATCGTTGGATGCCTTAGATTAGGCTTGGGTAGTTTCTACCTTAAGTCATGTTCCCTAGGGATTTATGGTTAATATATTATTCCTTTAAGATGATTACCCTAGGTTGGCACCCTCCTTTTTGCTATATGGTCATGGGATACTATGGTTATGTAGTGATACACTAACTACTCATTATTCGATTAATGTGCTTATTTTATTTTGCCTTGATTACAAATCCATGATATTTTGGTGAATTAGCCTAATAACATTATTTTGGTTTAAAAATAGGATTGAGAAACATTTAACTAGATTTGAGGTTTTAAAGAGGGAAAATACAATGCTTAGTCCCAGTTCAATTTTAGACACTTGATACTACTGATTGTGTTCTATTTTAGCCTCTATTATAGTACTAGTTCTTATTTTGGAAGTCCGATTCAATTCCAGGCAAGGTATATAAATATCGTGCATCCCTTATGGGTCCTGCCTTTGTGAGTTAGAAGTTCTAGAGGGGGAGTATACGGTATTGTTGGAAATGACATATATTGTAGACTGCATCTCTTGGCACCCACTCACATTTATCTACCCTTATGACTTACTTGTAATTAGGATTATCTGTTGTTGTATCGATCATGATTATAAGGGCTAGTTAGGTTTTATTGACTTTTGTTGTGCCTTTGGGGATTACAGGGGTTTGACTAGGTTGTATCTAGATTATTATGTGTATGTTCTCTGAGCTATTCACTTATATCTCTATTTATTTCCTAGCTTTGATTTGTTACACTTTTTTGTTACCCTTATCTACTTTTCCTTAGTCATTTTGCATTTCATTGTACTTTAATATTATTTAAGCTCAGTTGGCCTATGATTCCTATGGAGCACCATATGTTTTTGTACTCATACTACACTTCTATATCTTTTTGTCTGATGCAGATCCTAGTACAAGTCATCACCATTGACACCTTCCTCGTGCAAAGCTTTTTGAACTCGACGACTTAAGGTAAGCTTTTGGCGACTGGTGTTGACCCATCCCCTTCCACTTTTATGACTCATACTTTTTTGTATATTTGGATATTTTTTTTTATATATACGATATCTATCTTGTACTCCCTTTATTTATAATAGCTCTCCCACTGACCTTATTAGGTCTTGGCAGATTTATTTGTATATTTTGTCCCTTTCTACCTACTCTTATATGTTTGTTTAGGTATAATATCTTATGTTAGACATATTATTTAATCATTTAACCTTATGTACTCTCTTCCACTTATTAGCCCATTACTTCTCATTTTTGTATATGAGTTTGTGTTACCTATTGGTAGGTTATTATAGGCGCCATCATAATTTTAGTTTTTGGATCATGAAAGTTTGGTATTAGAGCCTAGGTTCACCAGTATCATTGGTACAAGAGAAAGAGTTTAGTAGAGTCTCGTGAACTTGTAGGATAATGTTTGTATATTATAGTTAAGAGGCTATATGACATTCTTAGGAAAATCTAACATTTTAGCTCATTATCACATGTTATATTCATGATGGTTTCTAGATTCTCACTTTTTCACTATTTTTAAGATAATTAGGACGAGGGATACAGGTAGTAAAGTTGAGGCCCCTACACTTATAGCTAAGACCTTTTTAGGGGCAGAGGTAAGGGTTAACCTTGAGGATGGGGCTAATACAAAGAACTAACAATGAAGCCATCTATTCCACCATACCAAATAATTGATCCACAACTAGCAATAGTAGATCTGCACCATAGAAGACAGTGGGACAATGACTAACCCAGGCTCTACCCAGATTTATAGCCATATTAGTTCTATGGGATAGCCTAGTTTACTTATTGGGTATGGGTAGAGGGCAATCGATAGATAGGACCCAATCATCCGCTCATGGGGTAACATGGATGGACCAAATATAGAAGCATAGGTTGTAGTTGTGGCTCCTTAAGTAGAGGTTTTGATAGTGCTAATTGTCTTCCAGTCGATAGTAGCACGACCAACCATGACTTTTGAAGACCAGAAGATACCAGGTAGGTTCCTTAGATTGGCTTTCCTAAGGATTTCGGGTGCTTTAGGGGAGGATGTGCACGAGTTCTTTGCCAACTTCCAACAGAGGTTACATAATATTTCCCTTGTCGATTCTCATGGTGTGTATTGCACCATTTTTTAGTCTGGTAGTTCAAAAAGGCAATGGTAGAGAATATGTATTGAGTGTAGACCAGTTGGGTCCCTTCCTATGTCATAGGCATAGTTCCATAAGACTCTTTAGGGAAGTAAATATTGTAACACCTTGTATTCGATATGTACTTGTTCTACTTATATGAAACTTGATATAACCTTGTGGTATAGGTAATTGACTATTTTTTATTTGACTATTGATGGTATAAATAGGATTTAAGATACCGCCTACATATTTTAATGTGATGCGACCAAGTTAATGATGATGCAACTATTTAAACTTGGGATAGTAAGATAGTATTTTAGTCTAAATATCAAAGTGACTAAGAGTATATAAGTTTTAAGTTAAGATAAAGGGATTAAGATCTAGAAATTAAATAAAATATCTAGGTTCTTTCATGACTTAAGCTAGCAGGTGAGTCACCTACTTAAGCTATATGAACCATATTAATTGATCCAAAGCTAATGGGTCATATTTAGGCTTATATTATAGACTCATTTAAGGCCCTAACAATGTAAAAGAAAGTGAGAATACTAGGCAATCCAAATACCTAAAAATCTTCCCAAAGGCCTAATAAGTTAAAGGTCCAATTTAGACATTAATAAAGCAACTAGGTGCATCACATACTTTGATCTTTTTAGCATCCTTAAGAAGATGCATCACCTACTTGACCAATTTGTGGTCCAAAATGAGCAAGAAAATAGGTGGCTAAAAAGAGGAATTATAAGATTAGGATGAGCTGATTTTGCTCTTCGTTTTAACTTCCCATATTTATCTTCTATTAAAGTTTCTATATGCTCTCTCTTGGCTTCAACCAGCAACCCCTATACTCCTCCTAGTGTTCTTGAAGAAACCCTCACTTTTGCAAGTCAAGGTAAGTGAAAACACTTAGAGTTTTAGCTTATTTCAATGATGGAAGATTAGAAAAACATGTTATTCATGCTTAAGTATAAATATAGGGTAGAAAGTTTCCACATGTTAATTGTTCACTTTTCTTGGTTATTAAGAGACTTTTCTTTTGTTCTTTATTTTAAAGTGTGAACGGAAGTTCAAGTTAAAAGGGTAAGTTATAGAAATTGAGGTAAGGTGATTGCTCCATTTTTGTCCTCCTTGTGAATGAGTTTGGGTAAAGAATTATGCATGTGTTGTTATTAAGAACTCAAGGGATGATGCCTTCAATATTTTATAACTATGATAAAGGTAATTTGTGGCTATTTTAGGGACTGTTTATGTGTATATGTTAGGTACTTCTGGGTTGATGTTGGGGGAAAATGTGAGTAGTTTGTACTAAAATATAGAAGAAGGATGTAGTGGCATACAACTAAACTAAATAGTGTATGTTTACTACCTATTCCACTTTGTATACTATTTTGAGGGTCTTATGAAGCCAAAATTATTTCGAGGGATCTTATAAGAATTTGTATGTTATACAAATATAATTGGGGAAGAAAGGGTTAAGAAAACACCCTTGATTTGACAAATTATGGGATTGTAGACTGTCTATTATTTTTGTGAAGTTAAGTAGGTCAAATAGGTTGGTTAACAACTACTACTAGTTTTGCTAGGTACATTATTTAGATAACTATCTAAAAGGCAGGAGAGGTTAATTCGGGTTAATATCAGAGTTGTACAAATAAGCTATGTAAGGCTACTATATTTCGTATTCTTTGGCATGAAATGTAACACTTGCATTACAGAGTGAGCTTCTGAAGTTCTCCTATAGTAGATGATACATAGTGTCAGCTTACGATCTCTCATGAAGCTAATGACCTTTCTCCGCTCCCTAATCTCTTAAAATACTTTAATATATGTTTATTATTAAGTATGCATGTCTACTTTTAGTAGTAAGTTTCAGGTTTTCTCCTTTTAGTCAAATAAGATCCATATGTTATTTCAACTCCTATGCATTTTATTTTTGTACAAACTTCTCCCTACCTTGTTGTTACTACATCAATGTAATACCCCGCATTTTTTAGCAAGAAATTGAACCTTTGTTCATACGTGTGTAATCTCTATTCCCATTATTTATATTTGATTATATGTATCTTTAACATTATCCTCGTGTTAAGAATTCTTTTGAGGTGAAAAATGTTCATGGGAATCACTTAAGAGCACAGTTTAGCTAAGAGCCTTTGATTCGGCCAAATTTTTATATTTGATTCTACAAGGGTCAACTTTGAACGGGTATAACTTTTGAAATATGTGGTATTTTTCAGCTCAAGACCCATCCAATTATATATAATTGAATCAACTTTCCAGCGATACCATTTTTGCCTTAATTCGATATCCGAGAAAAAAGTTATGATCATTTTCATGAGAAATAGTAACGGTCCATGATAGCTCTGCGATGCGGAATATGTATTTCCTGCATCCATAAGTACTAGGACAAGGGGCGTTTTAGTTATTTTTACTTGGCCCCAAGAACCCAAGTGGCGGATTAAAGCCTCAAAAGGGCATTATTTGCCCATTATCATCAAAATTACTCACGTAAAAACCCTCCCCCTTCCCAAGAATGAGGAATTCAAGATTCTCCTCCCAATAATTCAAGATTTCAGGTTTATAAGTTTAACCCTTCTTCAATCATATAACCATTGAGGTATGTGGGGTATTTATCAATGGGTTCCTTTCACCCATTGAGACCCAAAACCCTCTTTTTGGCTCAAGTATGAATTTTACTCTAATTTGTGGTCAATTTTAAAGTAAATTATGAAATTCATCCATGTTTCCTTGTTGTTTTACATTCAAGTTAAGCTAATAGTTTTACTCCATGAGAATCATGCTCCTACATGATTTAAATTCTAAATTACCATGTCATTGTTGGTTAATACCATGTCAAGTTGTCAAATTCATGTATTTAGTTATGTAAACATGATATCCTCTCAAGCTTAACTTATATCCATGTTGAAATTCATGAGGTTAGAAGTTATTCAAGCTCATTATGTTTTGGGTCCCCCAAATTATGATTTACTACCAATGTTCTAGATGGTGTTATCATATTTTTAAGTATTATTCAGTGTTGGAGAGTTATTAACACCTGATACCTGTATGTTTAGTCATGTTTGATATTTTCAGGCAATAAGTCAGTTAAACTATGATTCTTATTATTATACTCAGTTGTCATGACTATGTTGAGTAATCTTATCATTATACTCAACTGTCATAATCATGTTGATCACTGTCAGTTGTGATGTTCAGTTGAATTCAAGTCAATACCAACATCAGTTCAGTTGGGAGTAGGATTTAACACAGAGCAAACCCAGGGATGGAGGTTCACCTGCCAGTAGAGGGTGTGACCCTTAGTAGCAATCCCTTAGTTTCATAACTATGTAGCCAGCATAGATTTGTGACTCTTCTTGCCGGTTGAGGGTTGACATATATCTCATAGGATTACTTGCCCGTATAGAGTGACTCCCCAGTCCTGTGGTACATCAGTTTAATTGATCCACACAGCTAGTGTTAGTACCCCTGGAAAGGTACTGACACCCTTCCAACTAGGGTTATAGGTTGGACCCTGATTAGCTCAGATTGGGATATGTCAGTTACATGATACCTCCTACAGTTTCAATTCAGTTATTTAGACTAAGTATAGTTTAGTTTTACATGATCAGTATTCAATTATCAGTTATTTAGTAAACAAATATCAGTTATTTAGTAGACAAATATTATTTATTCAGTAAAGAGATATCAGTTATTCAGTATATAGATCTCAGTTATTCAGTATACAAACCTCAGATATCCAGTTACATAGATATCCAATTGCTCAGTTATACAAATACCAGTCATTCAGTTATTCAGACTAGCTCAGTATATGTTTTGTTTAGTTTTATATGTTTATGCATTCGTGCTCAGTATATTTGTATATTTAAGTCCTCGAGTTATGTCGGTTTTACATTTCAGTTCATATATGTACGATTTTATGGCAATTCCCATCATATAGTTTCAGAACGAGTATTCATACATGATCCTCCATACAGTTTCAGAGTATATTCATCCTTACGAGAGAATTTTATACAATATTCATGTTTCTACTGCTTTCCAACTTACAAAAAAATTTTGAGCTCATGATTTAGAAATGTTACTACACCTTACAGATTTTATGTATAGCCATAAATGAAAATGCATATTTCAGTAGATATTTTATGTCTTCAGATTTAAGCATGTTTTAAATATTTTCATGACTTAGTTCATATCCCCATATACTCAGTACATTCCAAAGTAATTACCACATATATGCGTTTGTAGCTACATTTCTTCATGATGTAGGTACCAGAAGTAGTTCGCACACCAGATTAGACAGTTTTTGGCATTTAGCCAATAGGTGATGAGTTTCCTTATTTCAGGAACTCCAGTCAGTTGTAGTTTATGTGTTGTATTGTTATTATTCTTATGTATTGATTAGTGTCAATTTGAGGCATGTCCCAGCCACCCACAGTAAGTATAGTAGAGGCTTCATAAATAGTAACTTAGAGTCATGATAAGCAATTCAAGTTCTTTCTTTAGTTTTATAATATTGTTGTAACACCCCGATTCACTGAACCGGAATGCTACACGGTGCTCATGACCCCGAGGGACCACAAGCAAACCCATGACTAATATCTGTACCTCTATACTGCAAATCATGACATAATAATGCGAAATACATAGAACTGTAAGGCCATAAGGTTCAACTGAATAAAACCAAGTGAGTGAAAATACCCAAAACAACTCGATCTGAACATAAATTTGAAAGCCTCTAAACTATCAGAAAAAGGAGTTGAAAGAACATGTCTCCAACTAACTCCATAAAACTGAACTGAAGAAATAAATAAATATATCAAATCATATTGTCCTCAAATCAATGAGGACTCACTATGTCTCTACGACTGGAATGCTACCACTACTGCTGGGATGGAGCTCGTGTCTCGGAACCTATGGTGTAACATGAAAAGAAAGCACTATAGTGCAAATTCATTAGTACAACTGGAGTACTGAGCATACGAGGAAGGTAGGCTGAACATAAAGGGTTTCATGCATGAACAACACTGACTGACTAATATGAACGTAGTAGTGCAAACACACATATATAGAAGCTGGGACCGTGAATACATGATAGCATGACCTGTAAGATAATACATAGTTTACTGATAACTGTCATGACGAATACTAAAACTGATAATATAGACGACTGTATTTGATAGTCCTGTATATACTGAAATCTGAAGAATGCCCTGAGTTATTTTACTGAGACTGATACTAAAACTGTGGGAAGTAGTGTTTAACCGACATTCCCCATGTATGCCGTTATGGCTAAGCTAGGGTCCAATCTCTTCCTCGACTAGAGAGGTGTCAATACCATGCCACGGGTAAGGACAGCCTGTGAGTGACCCTTATCTGGCGGGTACTCAATGAGAACGGTGAGAACCCTAAACTGACAGGTTAAGCCACCTCATCAACCCTAATCTGATGGTTTAAGATATCTCAACGTACGCTGGTAACGTAGTTCTGGAACACAAGGATGACTACTAAGAATCACGCCCTGAACTGACGGGTGAGTTCCTATCCTTGGGTTCACTCGGTGCTAACCTTTACTCCCATCTGGAGGGACTGGACATGAATAACTGACTATGCATGACTTAATCTTACTGAATTCTATTGACTGGTGGAATGTTACTAATATCTGACAACTAACTAAGATCATGAGGTTTTTCAGAGTCACATGACTGACTGAAGTCTATGGAATCATAGCTTGAGTTCGGATATCATGAAACATGACATGGATCTAGGCATAAAGCTATAGTTTTTGGGTACAAGTACCCCCAGAACTCGATGGAAGGAAACTGACACACATGACTGATTTGATCATAAGAGTAGAGTCCATAATTTATAATATCATAAGTAGGGATCTCATACTAAGC
>NW_025850469.1:0-4417 GCF_002878395.1 Capsicum annuum
TTAGATCCGAGCTTAGGATCGTTCCCACGATTCTAGTCTTAGGTTTGCTATCTTGAAAATCAACAAACAAGAAGTGTCAAAAATTGGAAATCCCAAAAAAAAGTCACTATTTACGTTTTTGTTCTTAGGTTGAATTTTGAGTTTTGATTTTGTGTTTTTCTTATGTTTCTAGTGTTAGATTTGTGTTCTCTAACACTATATGAGTCTATAAATCAAATTTGAGCCAAATCAGAGCTTATTTGAGTGTCTTATTCATGTTGGAATCTTGGGTTGAAGAAGTTTTAATTTGAATTGAAAATATAAAATTTTTGGTTGTGAATTTGAGAAAAATGATGCTTGGACATGTGTTTAGAAGGTTGAAAATAGCCTTGGTTCAAAATTTCATCGCATTTCGATCAATGGTTTAAGAGATAGAGATTTTTGAAGTTTTGGTGTTCTTGAGTGTTCTTGGAGAAATTCAAATCTTCAAGAGGGACTTTTGGGAAAAGGTGGTTGTTTAATCCTCAAAAGTGAATAAAAAAATGTACAAAAGTGTTTGTACAAACATTTTCTGAAGGCCCTAAAGAATATTCCAAGAGAGAAGCAAAGGAGGCCCACATTTAGGCAAAGCTCGACTGAAATTCCAGTCTTGCAGCCTTGGCCTGTGTTGCATCTGCTTCAGCAGATTGGAAGCAGATTAGCCACAGTTTAGGAGCAGACTACACTGGTTTGATCTGTGTTGCATCTGTTTCAGCAGATTGGCCACAGATCAGGGGAAGATTGGTCCTGCGTCCAACATGCTCTCCATATGCACCCAAGGTGCGGCCACACTTCAAGGCAACCCTCTTGAACGCACCACCAACCTATTTTGAACACATCTCAAGCCTTTCCAACATCCAGTTCAAGTTCCAAATGCGTTGTAACACTTTAAAAACTCGATTGCTCTAGGTTTGATTCTTAGTTTCAATTCCTTGATTCCTAATATCTTCTTTTGATTCTTAAACTACTCATCAACTAGTAATTCATCTACTAAGTTGATCGATTAGTTCTTGAGTCCGGATTCTTTCATTGTCCTATTTATTTGTGTACTTTTATAGTTTTAATTCGTTGTAACTTTTTGTTTCAAGTACGGTAAGTAGATTTTTTTTCCTTTGAGTCGATCAAACAAGAATCCACTCCGACAGTAAAGTAGAATTGACATCCTATTGACTACCGGAGTATAAGCAACTTTCAATATTCGTTGTTTCAATTGTGAGAATCACAAAGGTGAGTGTATACGAGTGTTGGTGAGGAGCTTTTACTACTAATCATTTTTGTTCATTGTGTAAGTACAAAGGTGATATAAGGGGAACATGTCTTCAATAGCCGGGAATTATTATGACTACAACATGGGAGACTATGATTGTAGTGAGGAGTTTTGTGGCTTCGAATTTGAGGGAGATTGCAGAGGCTATGAAAATAGCCATGATCAAAACTTGGGCAGATTTGAGGGACACGGTTTTAGGGGAGAAAATGAGGGGAATGAAGTACCTAGTGCTTTTGGTGAATTTGGAGATGATGTAGAACCTTGTGATGGTTCTTACGATGACGTTGGGGCATGTGAGGAGACTTACACTCCCCACTCCGAACCTAGATTTGGTGTTAGGTATAACCCTTTCATTTGTAAAGCTTATGAGAGCTATGATGAGGGTACACGTGAAAAGTGTGAAGATTCATATTCTTCACCTTGTAGTACTTCTTATCAAGGTCAATATAGTGTGAATGGTTATACTAGTTCAAATAGAGGTTGTCCAATGAGAAGAAGAGGGGGTGCATCTCCAAAACCGAGGGGTACTTGTGTGCCTTATAATATTGATCCGAGAAGGAGTATACACTCCGGAAAGGTGACCATTTATGGGATACCGGGCTGCCTTATTGTGTTGAATGATAGGTACTTTAGAAACTACATCATTCCATCCATGGTTGACTACTTGGGATTGTTTTGAGAGCCTTTACTTATTCCATACTCATTGGATGGGTTCAAGGTTACCGAGAGGGGAAAAGTTGTCTTCTCCTAATATGAATACCATGAGGAGGTGTGGTGTGATATTCTTTCCTTGGCCTACGGTTATGTATACTTAGGTGCCGATTGGTTTGCACGGCATCAAGTTCCTAACGTACAAAATTGGCCTAATGTTGTAAGAGACCAATGAGAGAATCGCTTCATGACTTACTTGTTGCCCAAGCCACAAAGAGAAAGGCCTACCTCCTCCAATCCGATTATTATGAGAGAAAAAAGATTGAGAGGAGTAAGAGAGTGCAAAGTGGCAATCCAAGAGTGGAAAAGGGAGAGGTTGTGTGGAGCGAAGTGAGGGGATTGTTTTGAAGAGAAATTTTGACTTTTAAGAGAGTCTCCACTTAATTTTGAAAAGGAATTAAGAAACCTTTACAAAATACTTAGACGATTCAAAACAGGAAAATCATTTAAGTTAGAGATTCTGAGTAAGCGGTTCTTATTAACGTTTTAGGAGGGTGTTAGGCACCTAAAACATCCGCTAACTTGCGGTTATCCGGACAATTTGAAAACATCTTTTGATTAACTTCTAAAAAGATTAATTTGTTGAAAAATGATCGATTTTTTAGGAAAGACTTGTGTAAAATAAATTTATACGACTTAATAGGGATTTTAACTAAGTCTAAAAATAATGAATAAGCAAATAAACACATAAAAGGAGAAAGGGAGGAGAAAGTAAGGGATTTAGGACATTGGGCCCAAATCAACGAGACCTGTCCTAGTCTAGTTTTTGAGCCTGTGGCTCGAGTCTTGCTTCACCTATATAAATTATAGAAACTAGCAACCTTAAGATCTTAGTTACAATTAATAACAACACTTTCTCAAAATTACAACTTATGTCAAAACTAGCAATATTTTGACTTTTCTAGAGTTAAGCACATGAATTCCACCAATTGCTTTTCCTTTACCTATTTTCAAGCAATTTACCCTATTTTCAAGCAATTCACCTATTTTTGAATTCCACCAATTACTTTTCCTTTACCTATTTTCAAGCAATTTACCCTATTTTCAAGCAATTTACCTATTTTTGGATTCCACCAATTACTTTTCCTTTACCTATTTTTAAGCAATTTACCCTATTTTCAAGCAATTTACCTATTTCAGTTTCCTCCATTCTAACTTTTTTTTTTTTTCAAAATCGCTATTTTCTCTCTAATTTTGGATAAACTTGTTCCCCAATAATTAAGGGAAGATGATTTTACAATTAATGCATGTTGTTTTTTTTCATATAACTTCTTTTTTGTAAAATAATTTTGGCATTTTTCAATCTTCTTCTGCGAATTATTTTTTTTTTGCGGTTTGAAATTTTTGGAGTTACGTGATAATGCCAGTACATACAAATCGTAGTAGTTCAGTTAGTGGAATTCCACCGATGAATTTTAGGTCCGATAAACTACCATCGTTTAGTCTTGGTTTAACACAAGATGAAGAAATTAACTTGATTTCTACTAATTTTCAGTCTAAGAGAGGTGTTAGTAAAGTAGAGGTGAGATCGAATCAACGTAATGATCCAAAAAAGTTGTGAAAATCATGAAACGGAAAGCATTGAGAAAATTTTCATCCCCAAAACTCACCAAAATTTAAAAATCGGTGAAAAAGAGAAAGTCAGATGAAAAAGGAGAATCTAGTCAAATTTCAAGTCCTGTTTTTTATCTGATTATGAATCTGAAGAAGAGAAGTGGAAGAAGTATTTTTCTATTTGTAAAATTTTATAATTTCTGAACAACATGTTCATATATGTATTTTATATATACAATTTATAAGGTGTGTATGTAGTTTTGAGTTTTGTTAAGATATGAAATTGCAGTTGCTAATAGGATGATATGTATCTGTTATATATTTAAGATATGTATTTTGTATTTAGGTTTGTTACTGATATGATTTGTATTTGTTATGTATAACATATTTAATATGTATTTGTATTTAAGATATGTGTAGGATATGTGTATTAGTTACTGAGAAGATTTGTATTTGATCAGTTGTATTCTTTTCTTGGTAACTTAAATTTTGGACCATTCATGTAATCATAAAATTTTATGCATTTCTATTTTAATTTTTTTGGACTGTATGGTCATATATGTATTTTATATATACATTTGATAAATCATCTGCTTATGTTAGAGTTATTGTTAAGATATGAAATTGTAGTGTGGAGATATGTATTTGTTATTTTTAAGATATGTATTTTGTATGTTGTAATTATATGTAATGCATTTGCTAAGGGTTAGATATGTATTTTGTATTTGTTTGTTCTAAGTTTTTATATATGGTGACATATGCTGAGTGCCTTACTTTTGATGACTGTGTTTCAAATATTGACTTTGATCCAGATCTTCTTCGCACGAGATATATTTTAATGTTGTAAAATTATGCTTCGAGGAAAGA
>NW_025850470.1:0-30149 GCF_002878395.1 Capsicum annuum
GATTGACATGGGGATGGGGAATTCCCTGGTCTTCTTTGATATCTCCGGTTTGTGCGACTAACACGCACTGGGTTCTTTCAGCAGGGGAAGTTTGACCCATATAACCCATGGGTGTTTTTATAACAGTTGAGCTACACAGTCCAACTAATATTTTTCCTTTATGCTAAACCTTGTTCCCTACCCCAATATGTTATATATATATACACAATATGAGTATGTGGATTTTACTGTGGTTTTGACTTGGCATTATTTAATCCCTTCCCTAAGTTACATGCAAGAGCTTAGCCTGTTAACCATCTCTGGATGTTATATCCCTACGCGATGCAGGAACCAAAGAAACTTCTATTTTTCCAGTGTAGTGATAGGATATCTGGGTTGTCAACAGTCTGCTTTCAAGTGGTGAGCTTCCATTTTCCAAAAGGGATATCATTTTAAAGTCATGTTTCATTTATGTTTTAGACTACTTCTATTGGACTTTTTTAGCTATCATTGAAGACATGTCCCGACATAAAATGATTTTGGTTTGTGTAGAGGCTTTATGGATTACTGTGGATTGAGATATTGAAATTCTAAAATTTCTTTTCTGAGTTGTCTATCTTGTTATATGTTCAGAACTCATCTTATCTTGTTATATATTTGGAATTTATCCACTGCTGGATATATTGTGTTCTGTTTGGCTAGGTAAAGGGGGTGGTCTCCAGTCCTCGACGAACTTGAGATACCCGTCACGGCCAAGCCCTGGTTTGGGTCGTAACACCAGGTGGTTAAGTCTCTGAAAGTGTTGCATGTCTAAATCCATAAGCTAAAGGTTGTATTTTTCAAACAAATACTACCCTACCTAGAGTAACAAGGCTAAACATGGTTCTTGAGACAGACTAAGTCATCTTAAACTCAAAAATTAGCCTATGGTAATGAATAGAGATCATTTGGTTCATAAGGGGCTATTCTAGGCGTTTTACCTAAAAGAAGGGTTGATAAGAACCATTATGAAACACCCTAGTTTCTGGACCTTGGAAAATTTCTTGGAATTGTGATCTTTGGACCCAATATGACTCATAGGTATGAGTTGTATGTTGGGGTACGGATGGTATGGTCTGATCGTATACTGACTAGTGTTGGTTGGTGGGATAGATTTTGGTTACTTGAATGAATATGACTTAGGGGTACGAGTCGTATTGGTGGTTACGAGTTGTTTTGTTTCGTAACTTAATCTTAGACTTAGTTACTTTGGTTGGATCTAAGTACGAGTGTCTGACAATAAGCCACAAGCCAGGGTATGAATCATACCAGGGACTCATGTAGTAGGCAGTATCCAATTCTCCAGGTATTTTATTCTACCAGGGATACGGGTCATGGATACGGATCATATGTTGTGGTTATGACCTGGTTGGATAATTCATATACTGGAAAGTGTTTGGTCTAAGGGCAGAGGCCAGGTTACGAATGGTGGATACCAATCGTATTAGGGGGCACGACTCATGTTGGTCAGTCGTATCCTTATGATGGGATTTTGGTGAAACTTAAGTGGGGGTATTCTGGATATTTCACCACTTATCCTAATAGGGTCCCACAATTTCTAACCTGCTTGGGAGGTTATTTACCCTATTTTCTATTCATTAACACTTAGAAATTCTTCCTAAACATTTCGTAATGCTCTCAAGAGCTTTTGGGCAAGGGGAGCCAGGGTTTCAACTAAAGGATCTGTTTAGGGATTGTCTTGGTGATTTCTTTCCATCATCATCTTGGTTTAAGGCATGTTTCTCTTCCCTCATTGTTAATTTTACTTAAGGGCATGGTTTATACAAATGTTTTCATGATTTTACTATTACATGATTTTGGCTTTCAAATATGATTTGGGGGTTTTGATGTTAAATGGTTGGTTATGGTTTCCCATGATTTTAATTATGCTTTTATATGCATTAATGGTGGTTATGGATAATTAGATTGAATAGGAATGGTTTATTGGTAATTGGAATTGTTTTTAATCATATTATGCCCCCAATGTGTTTGATCAAATACTTATAAAGATATGTTCATTGCATTGATTTCTTTTAATGGAAATCTTGCATGTTTTAAACTTGGTAAAGGAATTATGCATGGTTTAAATTACTTGGAATGGTAAAAGGCTAATTAGTTATTCTTGTGGGAACGTGAAAGTCTCCTAAGTGGTTTAATATGGTAAATGGAGGGTACTTGAAAGTCCCCTTAAACTTATAAATGGTTGGCTATGGATAATACTTGTAAGTAAGGGTTGGTATGATGATACCAATATCAATAGCTTTGGTTAATAAATGGATAACGGTTTGGTTATTTGAAAATTGGTTTTAATTCGACAATAATAGCAGGAGATGTAGCTAAGCCATGGAAAGTGGAGGTAATGGGGGGACCAAAATTGGAAACTCATATTTTCCAATATGAGGTTGGTCTTGGAGACCGTGTGCGTGATGTTATACTTTATTTTGGGGATGTACTAGTCATCCCATGGGATACTTCCCTGTACATGCAGCTATATGCACTGGGGCCCTTTCAGCAGGGGGAGATAAACCCATATAGCCCGTGGGTAGTTTAGGACGTCAAGGCTACACAGCCCAGGTAAAGATTTTAAAGGCATGCTAAACCCGATCCCTTTTTCCTAGCATAGTTATATATATGTGTATGGTTGTGTGCATATGGATTGTTTTACTTGGTTTTATAAATAGCATTATCTTATCCTTACCCTGAGATCATGCTAGCGGTCACTCACTACTGGTAGTTGTATACCCACCCTATGCAGGAACCAATTGTTCTACTTCTCTTATATAGCGATTGACTCGAGAACAGCATTTGGACTGAAGTGGTGAGCCTCCATCCTTTTGAAAAGCTCCATTTCATGTTATGGATATTTCTAGACACTTGATTTTATTTTGGTTATTGGTTTTGGCTATGGTTGGGGGAATGTCCCAACCGAATTTCATTACTCTTTTGGTTAGAGGTTTTATGGTACTTCTATGGGTTGGTATGGGTGGGATCGGCATAAGTATAGCCTAGGCATTGGAATAGGCTGGGAGGCTGGCATTATCAGACATAATTTCTCACTGTTCTGTCATATTTTATTTTAGGATTAATGATATAATGTTTCAGAACATCTTTGGTTATGGCTTTGTTTGGTATGGTTTGGCATGGTTAAATTATGGTTATGGGATGGTTGGACTCAGTTGGGTCGATCACGATTGTGATCTATTCTCAGAGTCTTTATGTGAGATGTTACACTATTTTGTTTCATGCTCGAAATCCAATCAACTCAGGACAGGCAGCGGGAGGTTGGGTTGGGTAATGGGGGTGGTCTCCAATCCTAGTTGGACTTTGAACACCCATTACAACAAGGACCCAAGGTGGGTCATGTCAAGTTGGTATCAGAGCCTAGGTTCATGATCGATTATGAGTCCACAAAGTTGTATCGAGAAGAGTCTTTTAGGGGTGTGTAGCACGCCACACTCAAAAGGGAGAGGCTACAAAGCATTTAGGAATATTTCACTTTCTTGATATTCTATTTTCATGCTTGGAGTCTCAGTCCTGGAATCTTCTCTAATCCTTGTTTGTTCATCTTTTAGATCATGCCTCGTAGATCTGCAACACAAGAAAATTCTTCTATCCCATATGGGGGTAATATTGAAGGGGTGCATCCTACTTCTGGGTTTCATCATCGATTCACAGTCCTATCCCTGATATTTTTGAGTTCCACTAGTTGCTACTAGTTCTTCTTAAGGAAAGATGACTAATGCAAAATTATGTCAGTCTATCCATGCTATTGCAAAATAGGTTGTTGCTTAGGCTAAGAGGGCATATTTGCTGCTTTGTTTTTTGAGGCCACAGGGGTTGGCAAATTTATGAAGAGGGGTCCTCCCACTTTTTTTGGAGTAGAGGTGAAGGAGGATCCACAGGGCTTCTTGGATGAGATAGAAAAGATATTTCAGGTGAAGTAAGCCACTAATGTAGAGGGGGTAAACTTTGCATCTTATTAGCTCAAAGACGTTGCATATTAGTGGTATGAAGAGTGAGATAGGGATAGAGTAGATGTGGAGGAGTAATTTTTATGGGATGCCTGCTTTGGTGCGTTTCTGGATCGTTTCTTCCCCAAGAGTTGAGGGAATCAAAAATGGAGGAGTTTGTGTACCTCAAGCAGGGGAGAATGTCTATCGAGGAATATGCCTTGAAGTTTCACAAATTTTCATGGTATGCTCCTGATTTAGTGGGTGACATGCGGGCTAGAATGAAGAAGTTCACTTCTGGGATAATTTAGGATATGATTTTAGAGAGCAAGACTGCCTACTGATTAAGGATATAGACATATGTAAGTTGACTATTCATATGCAACAGGTAGAGGATGAGAACATAAAGCAGGCAGAGTTTGGGATAGGTAGTGTAAGAGGAGCAGGTTTTTAGATCAGAGAGGTGCTCAGTCTCATAGTAGGCGGGATGGTGGAAAATGGTAGAAAACAAAGTAGGGGAGTTCTGGTTCCTACTCTACTGCTAGTGCTTCTTATCAGTTGGGAGACAGGTGTCATCATGGTGGTGACAATTTTCATGCACAAGGTGCCCAATCTCAGGCAAGCGGATGTTAGTTAGTTTCTTCATGTCCTTTTAGTCGGTTAGGAAAGCGGACATCAGTTAGTTTCTTCATGTCCTCTTTGTCGATTTTGTGGTCATCCTCATCAGGGTTATTATGATGAAGAGAAGGACAAATTCTTCAAGTGTGGCTAGACAGGCCATCAACCAGGGATGGTCCGATTAATAAGGTTGCTACGAGAGAGAATAAAATTCTTGTGGCTTCATCTTCTGCTCCTACACCTAGTGGTGTGGCATCTACTTTTGTTACTACTCTTGATTCTAGTGTTTCTCAGAACACGTTGTATGCTTTGGCATCTCAACAAGCAGTCGAGGCATCACTGATGTCATTACTGGTACGTTACAACTTTTCTCTCATGATGTATATTATTTGCTTGATCCGAGGTCTACTCTCTTCTATATGAATCCTTATGTGTATGTATCTTTTGGTTTCGATATGGAAGTTATTTTAAATCTTTTTTTTTATTTTTACCCCAGTATGTGACTCGGTTATTGCTAAGGGAGTCTATAAGGGGTGTGTTGTATCTGTTGGTGGCAAGCAGACTTTGGTGGATCTGTTTGAGTTGGATATGATGGATTTTGATGTTATTCATGGTATAGACCAGTTACACTCTTGTTACGCGTCTTTGGATTGTCCTACCCGTAAGGTTATCCTTAGGTTCCCTAGTGAGCCAGTTATAGAATAGGAGGGTGCTTCTTTAGCTCCTAGGGGAGGTTTATTTCTTATCTTAGAGATCAGGGGTTAATCTCTAAAGGTTGTCTTTATCACATGGTTTGGGTTAAAGATTCTAACTCATAAGATCCTTCTTTTCAGTCAGTTCCTGTGATTAATGAGTTTCCAGAGGTCTTTCCAGATAATCTTCCTGGTGTTCCTCTGGATAGGGAAATAGTGTTTGGTATTAATCTAATTACAGACACTCGTCCAATTTCTATTTCTCTGTATAGAATGGCTCTGACTGAGTTGAGGAAACTCAAGGAGCAACTTAAGAATCTTTTAGATAAGGGGTTTATTCATCATAGTGTACCTCCTTAGGGTGCACCGGTGTTGTTTGTGTGCAATAAAGATGGTTACCTTCATATATGCATTCACTATAGGTAGCTGAACAAGGTGACGGTCAAGAACAAGTATCCTCTTTCAAGGATAGATGATCTGTTTGACTAGTTGCAAGGTGCCAAGTTATTTTCTAACATAGATCTTCGGTCTGGGAACCATCAGTTAAAGAACAAGGTGACCCTAAGATGACTTTTCATACCCGGTATAGGCACTTTGAGTTCTTGGTGATGTCATTTGGGTCGACTAATGCTCCAATGACATTTATGGATCTGACGAATAGAGTTTTTCGTTAATATTTGGATTTCTTTATCATTTTATTTATTGATGACATTCTGGTTTATTCGAATAGTGAGGTAGATCATGCTAATCACCTTCATGTGGTATTGCGGATCTTAAAGGAACAATAGTTGCATGCCAAGTTCTCCAAGTGTGTGTTTTGGTTGAGCGTTGTAACTTTCTTGGGTCGTATTATTTCTTGTGACAGGATCATGGTGGATCCATAGAAGGTTATTGTGGTGAAGATGTGGCCTAGACCTATGACTCCATTCAATATTCGAAGCTTCTTGGGTTTAGCCAGGTATTACAAGCAGTTTACGAAAAGGTTTTTGTCGATAGCTGCTCATTTGACTAAGTTAACTCAAAAAAAGGTTAAGTTGTCTTGGTTCGATGCTTGTGAAGGAAATTTTGAGAAGTTAAAGAATAAGTTAACTTTGGCTCTAATTTTGACTTTGTTGGAAGGAAATAACGGGTTCATGGATTATTGTGATGCATCTCGGGTAGAGCTTGGTTGTGTATTGATGCAGCATAGGAAAGTGATTGCCTATGCTTCTTAGCAGTTGATGGTACATTAGAGGAATCATTCTGCTCATGATTTGGAACTGTTGGCGGTTGTATTTGCTTTAAAAATATGGCGGCATTATTTGTATGGTGTTCACATGGATATCTTTTCTGATCATAAGAGTCTACAGTATGTGTTCACTCAGAAAAAACTTAATCTCAGGCAGAGGAAATGGCTTGAGCTTCTCAAGGATTATGATATGAGTCTTTACTATCACCCAGGTAAGGTTAATGTGGTTGTTGATGCTCTTAGCAGGTTATCCATGGGATTTTTAGCTTATGTGGTGGAAGGACAGCGATAATTAGTTAAGTATATTCACTGCTTGGCTAATCTAAGAGTTCGCCTCTTGGACTCCAAGGATGGAGGTGTGGTGGTGCAGAAAGTGGTTTGATCATCTCTTGGTGAGGAGATTAAGGAAAAGCAAGTATTGGATCCTATCTTGATAAAGATCAAGAGTAACGTTGGTGGGTAAAAGGTAATGGTAATTGAGATTAGTGGTGATGGTACTTTACGGTAAAAAAGGAGGCTGTGTGTTCCTAATGTCGAAGGAGTGCGACAAAGGTTTTTGACTGAGGCGAATGAGTCACGCTATATTGTTCATCCCAACTTGACTAAGATGTATCATGATCTCAAGAAGATCTATTGGTGGAATGGTATGAAAAGGGATGTGGCTAATTTTATATCCAAGTGCATGGTGTGTCAATTGGTTAAGATTGAGCACATTAGGCAATTAATATGCCTGAATAGAAGTGTGAGGTGATCAATATGGACTTTATTACTAGTTTTCCTTGGTCTCGAAGTCAATATGATTCGATTTGGGTCATCGTGGATAGAATGACTAAGTCTGTGCACTTTTTGCCAGTGGGGACTACCTTTTCAGCTGTATATGCACGCTATACAGGATTCAACTCCTCCTACATAGTGATTGACTTAGGGACAACATTTGTACTGAAGTGGTAAGCTTCTATCCTTTCGAAAAGTTCCATTCCATGTTATAGATATTTCTAGACACTTAATTTTATTTTGGATATTGGTTTTGGCTATTGTTGGGGGCATGTCCCAACCGGATTTCATTACTCTTTTGGTTAGAAAGTTTATGGTACATCTATGGGTTAGAATGGGTGGGATCGGTATAGGTGTTAGCCTTGGTATTGGAATAGATTGGGAGGCTGGCATCATCAAACATAATTTCTCACTGTTCGGTCATATTTCATTTTGGGATTAATTATATAATATTTTGGAACATCTTTGTTTATGGCCTTGTTTGGTATGGTTTTGCAAGGTTGAATTATGGTTATGGGATGGTTGGACTCAGTTGGGTCGGCCAGGGTTGTGATTTATTCCCAGAGTCCTTATGTGAGCTGTTACACTATTTTGTTTCATGCTTGGAATTCAGTCAACTCAGGGCTGGCGGATGGAGGTTAGGTTGGGTAATAGGGGTGGTCTCCGGTCCTGGTTGGACTTGGGACTCCCATTACGATAAGGCCCCAGGGTAGGTAGTGTCAAGTTGGTATCAGATCCTAGGTTCATGGTCAATTAAGAGTCCAAAAAATCGTGTCGGATAGAGTCTCTTTTAAGTGTGTATAGAGCACCACCACTCATAAGGGAGAGGCTACACGGCATTTAGGATTGTTTCACTTTCTTGGTATTCTGCTTTCAAGCTTGGAGTGTCAGTCCTGGAATCTTCTCTATTCCTTGTTTATTCATCTTTAAAATTATGCTTCGAAGATCTGAAACACAAGAAAATTATTCTATCCTATCTGAGGGTAATACTAAAGGGGTGCATCCTACTTCTGGGTTTATCTTCGATATCATGGTCCTATCCCTAATAGTCCTAGAGTTCACCGATTGCTACTACTCCTCAAGGGGAGGTGACTAATGCAGAATTCCATCAGTCTATCTATGTTATTGTGAAACTGGTTATTACTCAGGTTGAGCGGAATGTATTTGGTGTTATTTCTGCTGAGGACATAGGGGTTAGCCAATTTATGAAAATGGGTCCTCTTAATTTTTCTAGAGTGGGGGTGGAAGAGGATCCACAGGGCTTCTTGGATGAGATGGAAAAGACATATAGGTGATGCAACCTACTAATTTGGAGGCGGTAAACTTTGTAGCTTATCAGCTCAAAGATGTTGCATATCAGTGGTATGATGAATGGGATAGAGATAGAGGAGATATGAAGGAGTCATCTTTATGGTATGCCTTCTCTAGTGCTTTTAAATATCGTTTCTTTCCCCAAGAGTTGAGGGAAGCAAATATGGAGGAGTTTATGAACCTCAAGCAGGGGAGGATGTTTGTCAAGGAATATACCTTGAAGTTTCACCAATTGTCAAGGTATGCTCCTAATTTAGTGGCTGACATGTGGGCTAGAATGAGGAAGTTCACTTCTGGGTTGAATTGGGATCAAATTTTGGAGTTCAAGATTCCTTGTTGATTAAGGATATAGACATCTCTGGGTTTACTATTCATATACAGCGGGTATAGGATGAGAAGAGAAAGTAAGAAGAGTTTGGGGTTAGGCAGGGTAAGAGGAGCAAATTTTGTTATCAGGGAGGTGCTAAGTCTCAGGGTGGTTAGGAAGGTGGCAAATGGCAGAAAAAAAAGTAAGGGAGTTCTGGTTCCTAAGATTTCTGGTTCCTATTCTACTGCTAGTGCTCCTTATCAGTCGAGTGATAGGCATCATCATGGTGGTGACAATTTTCAGGTGCATGGTGCCCAATCTCAGGCAAGCGAAGGTCAGTCAGTTTCTTCATCTCTTCTTTGTCAGTTTTGTGGTCGTCCTCATCAGGGTTATTGCGATTAAGGAAAGTTCAAATGCTTCAAGTGTGTCTAAGAAGGCCATCGACTCAGGGATTGTCCGATTAATAAGGTTGTTACGAGGGAGAATAAGATTCTTGTGGCTTCATCTTCTCCTACCCTGGTGGTGTAGCAACTTGTATTGTTACTTCTCCTGGTTCTAGTGTTGGTCGAGACAGGTTGTATGCTTTGGTGTCTTAATTGGAATCTGAGGCATCACCTGATGTCGTTACTAGTACGTTATAGCTTTTCTCTAATGATGTATATTGTTTCCTTGATACAAGATCTACTCCTTCCTATGTGACTCCTTATGTGGCTATATCTTTTGGTTTTAATCCGAAAGTTATTTCGGATCCTTTTACTATTTCTATTCTAGTAGGTAACTAGGTTATTGCTAAGAGATATTGCTAAGAGAGTCTATAGGGGGGTATCTGTTAGTGGCAAGCAGGCCTTGGTGGATCTGTTTGAGTTGGATATGGTGGATTTTGATGTTATTCTGGGTATAGACTGGTTACACTCTTGTTACGCATATTTGGATTGTCTAACTCATAGGGTTATCCTTAGGTTCCCTAGTTAGCCGATTATAGAATGGAAGGGTGCTTCTTTAGCTTCTAGGGGGAGGTTTATTTCTTATCTTAGAGCTCAAAGGTTAATCTCTAAAAGTTGTCCTTATCATATGGTCTGGGTTAAGGATTCTAGCTCGAAAGGTCCTTCTTTTTATTTAGTTCCTGTGGTTAATAAGTTTCCAGAGGTCTTTTCGAATGATCTTCCTGGTGTTCCTCCGAATAGGGAAATAGAGTTTGGTATTGATCTAATTTCGGACACTCGTCCAATTTATATTCCTTCGTATTGAATGGCTCTGGCTGAGTTGAGGGAACTAAAGGAGAAACTTAAGGATTTTCTAGATAAGGTGTTTACTCGTCCTAGTGTATCTCCTTGGGGTGCACCAGTGTTCTTTGTGTGCAAGAAGGATGGTTCCATTCGAATGTGCATTGACTATAGGCAGCTGAACAAGGTGATGAGCAAGAACAAGTATCCTTTTCCAAGGATAGATGATCTGTTTGACCAGTTGCAAGTTGCCAAGTTTTTTTCTAATATAAATCTTCTGTCTAGGTACCATCAGCTAAAGATTAGGGAGGTGGATATCTCTAAAATGGCTTTTCATACCCGATATGGACACTTTGAGTTCTTGAGGATGTCATTTGGGTTGACTAATGCTCCGGCAGCGTTTATGGATCTAATGAACAGAGTTTTTTGTCAGTATTTAGATCTTTTCATCTTTGTGTTTATTGATGACATTTTTTTTATTCGAATAGTGAGGTGGATCGTGTTGATCACCTCCGTGTGATGTTGCAAACCTTAAGGAACAGCAGTTGTATGCCAAGTTCTCCAAGTGTGAGTTTTGGTTGAGTGTTGTAACTTTCTTGGGTCATATTATTTTTAGTTAAGGGGTTATAGTGGATCCTTATAAGGTTGTTATGGTAAAGAGGTGGCCTAGACCTATAACTCCATCCTATATTTAAAGCTTCTTCGGTTTAGCCGGGTATTACAGACGTTTTGTGGAAAGCTTTTCGTTGATAACTGCTCCTTTGACTAAGTTAACTTAGAAGAAGGTTAATTTCTCTTGGTTAGATGCTTGTGAAGGGAGTTTTTAGAAGTTAAAGGATAAGGGGAGTTTTGAGAAGTTAAAGGATAAGTTATCGTCGCCTCTAATTTTGACTTTGTCGAAAGGAAATAACGGGTTCGTGGTTTATTTTGATGCATCTCGGGTAGTGCTTTGTTGTGTGTTAATGTAGCATGGGAAGGTGATTGCCTAAGCTTCCAGGCTGATGAAGGTACATGAGAGGAATTATCATACTTACGATTTGGAGTTGTTGGCGCTTGTGTTTGCTTTGAAAATATGGTGGCATTATTTGTATGGTGTTCACGTGGATATCTTTTCTGATAATAAGAATCTACAGTATGTGTTCACTTAGAAAGATCTTAATCTAGGGCAGAAGAGATGGCTTGAGCTTCTCAAAGATTACGATATGAGTCTTCATTATCGCCCCGGTTAGGCTAATGTGGTCGTTGATGTTCTTAGCAGGTTATCCCTGGGGAGTTTGTCTTATGTAGAGGAAGGAAAATGGGAACTAGTGAAGGATATTCACCGCTTGCCTAATCTTGGAGTTTGCCTCTTGGACTGCAAGGATGGTAGCATGGTGCAGGAAGTGGTTCGATAGTCTCTTGGTGTGGAGATTAAGGAGAAGCAAGTGTTGGATCCTATCTTGATGAAGATTAAGAGTGATATTGGTGGGTAAAAGGTAATGGTATCCAGAACAGATTCTATGCCTTACCATCCTATCAGGAGCAGGAGAATCCTCTCGACGTTGTCACTGGTATGCTTCATGTCTTTTGCTTTGATGTTTATGTTTTGATGAACCCTGGGTCAAGTTTCTGTTATATGACCCCACTAGTTGCTATGAATCTTGAAATGAGTCCCAAAAAAATCCCTGAGTCTTTCCTGGTTTCTACTCCAGGAGGGGAGTCAGTTGTTTCTAACCAAGTGTATAAGAGGTGTCATGTTACTGTTCTTCATAGAGTCATATTTACTTATTTGATAGAGTTGGAGATGGTTGATTTTGGTATTATTCTGGGTATGGATTAGCTTCACTCTCCATCTATAGACTGTCGTACCCGTGTGGTTAAGTTTCAGTTTTCTGATGAGCCAGTCTTCGAGTGGTCCGGGAGTTCAATATCTCCCAAGAGTCATTTTATATCCTATCTCAATAACAGAAAGCTAATATCCAAAGGTTGCATCTATCACTTAGTTCGAGTTAAAGATACTAAGTCTGAGACTCCAACTATTCAGTTGGTCAGTATAGTTTATGAGTTTCCTGATGTCTTTTTGGAAGATCTCCCAGGGGTACCTACCGATAGAGAGATAGAATTCGGGATCGACCTTCTTCCTGATACACAGCCTATTTCTATTCCTTCATACCGTATGGCACCCGCAGAGCTTAAGGAGTTAAAAGAGTAACTCAAAGATCTTCTAGATAAGGGCTTCATAAGGCCTAGTATTTCTTCTTGGGGCACACCTATCCTATTCATGTGAAAGAAAGATAGTTTTTTGCGTATGTGCATTGACTATCGTCAGCTTAATAAGGTTACAGTTAACAATAAGTACCCTCTTCCTAGAATTAATGACATGTTTGATCAGTTACAAGGTGCAAGTTACTTCTCAAAAATAGACCTTAGATCTGGCTATCACTATCTTAAAGTAAGGGACTATGATATCCCAAAGACAGCCTTCCGAACTTGTTATGGTCATTTTGAGTTTCTAGTCATTTCTTTCGGGCTAACCAATTCTCCAGCAGCTTTTATGGACCTCATGAATCGAGTGTTCAAGCAGTATCTTGATATGTTTGTCATAGTGTTCATAAATGATATCCTTGTTTACTCCCGTAGTGAGAATGACCATGCAGATCATCTTAGAATTGTCCTGCAGACTCTTAGAGACCGTCAGTTGTTTGCCAAATTCAACAAGTGTGAGTTTTGGCTAAGGTCAGTAGCATTTTTGGGTCATATTATTTCAACCGAAGACATTAGAGTTGATCCCTAAAAGACAAAAACCATGAGAAATTAGCCTAGACCTATCTCTCCGTCTGACATTAGGCGTTTCTTGGGTCTAGCTAGCTATTACCACCGTTTTGTTGAAGGTTTCTCTTCTATTGCGTCTCCTATGACCCGATTGACCCAAAAGAAAGTTAAGTTCCTTTGGTCAGATTCTTATGAGAAGAGTTTTCAGGAGTTAAAGACTCGACTCACTTTAGCCACAGTGTTGACTTTGCCTAATGGTACGGATTGTTGTGTGGTGTATTGTGATACCTTTAGAGTTGTCTTGGGTTGTGTATTAATGCAGAGAGGTAAGGTTATAGCCTATGCCTCCAGGCAATTAAAGCCGCATAAAAAGAATTACCCAACCCATGATCTTGAATTAGCTGTTGTGGCTTTTGCTTTGAAAATCTGAAGACACTATCTGTATGGTGTTCATGTTGATGTCTTTACTGATCACAAGAGCCTGCAGTATATATTTACTCAGACTGAGTTAAATCTTAGACAGAGAAGATAGTTAGATTTGCTAAAAGATTATGATATGAGTGTGTTATATCATTCGAGCATGGCCAATGTAGTGTTAGATTCCCTTAGTAGGTTGTCTATGGGCAGTGTGGCCCATATGACGAAGGATAAGAAAGAGTTAGCTCATGATAAGCATCGCTTGGCTAGACTGAGTGTTAGGTTGCTTAATATGACTGAAGGTAATGTTTGGGTTCAAAGTAGCTTCGAATCCTCTTTAGTTTCGGAAGCGAAGGAGAAGCAAGACTTAGATGCTAGTTTGGTTAAACTGAAGGAGTCAATTAAAGACCAAAAGGTAGAGTTTTTCTCCCAAGGGGGAGATGGTGTGTTGAGATTGTAGGATATTCCTTGTGTTGATGATTTGAGGTAGAGAATTATGGTTGAAGCGCATAGCGCGCTATATTCTATACATCTCGGTGCTACCAAGATGTATTGTGGGAAATCTATTAGTGGAATGGTATAAAGAAGGATATAGCGCAGTTTGTGGCAAAGTGTACGACTTGTCAACAGGTTAAGGTGGGGCACCAACGACCTGGTGGTGTAATCCAAGAGTTTGGTATATCTACTTGGAAGTGGAAAGAGGTGAATATAAATTTTGTGACTAGTTTACCTCTTTCGTGCCGTCATCATGATTCTATTTGGGTTGTTGTAAACAGGTTGACTAAGTCAGCGCACTTTTTGCCGATGCATACATCTTTTACAGCTGAGCATTATGCTAGATTATATATTCGGGAGTTAGTCAGATTGCATGGAATCCCCTTGTCTATCATTTCAGATAGGGGTACTCAGTTCACTTCTAAGTTTTGAAAAGCATTTCAGAAGGGTCTTGGTACCCAAGTTGATTTGAGTTCCGCTTTTCATCCGCAGACTAATTGTCAGGTTGAGAGAACTGTCCAATCTTTGGAAGATATGTTGAGAGCTTGTGCTCTTGATTTCAAAGAAAGTTGGTATGAGCATTCACCATTGATTGAATTTGCGTATAACACTAGTTATCATTCTAGCATTTAGATGGCCCCGTTTGAGGCTTTGTATGGGGGAGGTGTAGATCACCCATAGGTTGGTTTGAAGTGGGTGAGGCTACTTTGATCGGACCTGATGCAGTGTTTGAGGCTATGAATAAGGTAAAGTTGATTAGAGAAAGGTTGAAGACAACCCAGAGTTGTCAGAAGTCGTATGCAGATGTGAGAAGAAGGGATCTTGAATTCAAAGTTGATGACTTGGTATATTTGAAGATTTCACCCATGAAAGGAGTGAAAAGCTTAGTCCCCGTTATGTTGGCCCTTATAGAATTCTAAGCCGTGTTGGGAGAGTAGCCTATGAAGTTGAGTTGCCTGTGGAGCTATCAGTTGTTCATCCTATTTCACGTCTCCATGCTTAAGAAGCACATTGGTGATTCTGTTGTAGTGGATCCTTCAGAGGGCTTATATATTCAAACTAGTCTTTCGTATGAAGAGATTCCGGTTGAGATCCTAGATTACTAGATCCGTAGACTGAGGAACAAAGAAGTTCCCTTGGTCAAAGTTCTTTGGTAAAACCAGTCAGTTGAGGGCGCTACTTGGGAAGCAAAAGCAGACATGCGAGCCAAGTACCCGTACCTCTTCTCTGTGAGTTCAGATCAAGCCGAAGGTACTATTCTTCCTTAATTCAGCCCTTTCTACTCAAAGATTCAGCTATGTAGTTATTCTTGTATAAGTTCTGGTCCCTTCCGATGTATTCAAAAAGTTTAGAGAGATATGGAGTCAGTTTAGCCATTTGTTTCCACTGTGAATTCTTAGTTCCTCAGTATCCTGAGCCTAGCTAGCAACATTCGAGGACGAATGTTCCTAAGGGGTAAGACCCCACGAGTTTTCTCGTTGTTTAAGCTTGTAGAGTAGGATAAAGGAAGCCTTATACTTAGAAATTTGGCTAAGTGTTGAGACTTAGTCATTTTCACAACCTTAGAACTTTTAAGAGTATATTTCCGACCTTCCCAACCTTCGATAGTTGATATTTTAGCTAATTCATGATTCGAAAAGTCAATGGATGTTCCCAGACAAGTTTCAGATTCATCGGACAACGTTTAGACCTTGTTCGATGTCCCAAAACAGTGGACCAATACGATCTTGGCGTGCCGCATAGCCCATCGCGTCAGCTAACTTTTGTGCAGGAAAAGTACAGAGGCTCAACACGGTAGAGGCGCAACGCGCTGAGTATCGCGTCGATGCCCCATCGTCTTCAGCGTAGATGCCCAGTTATTTTCAGCTTTTAAATTTCTATGTCCTAGGGGGCAAGTTAGTCATTTCCCCCACCTCTTTTCAGCTTTAACGTGGGATTAAATCACGAAAACACCAAAATAAGGTTATTAACTCTCAAAATCACCCAGAACTCATCCTAGGATTTTAACCAAAAATTCAAGAGAGCTCTAAATTCAACCGTCACTTTTCTAAAATTCTTCAAGAATCAAAATCGAGCAACAAAAAGCACCCATTAGAAGTTCGAATAGCATCCCAAAGTCAAGAGTTTATTCAAAGCTTCTAATGCAAGGTATGTGAGGTTTGAACAAGAACACTCATTTCGTTCTTGTGCCTAAAGCTTTAATTTTTATCAAAATTATTTCGTGTTTTTTCAAGTGGGTTGTACCCAATTTACTTAATTTGAATTTATGAAGTTATAAAGTGCTCAAGTCTTGAATTGTATGATATTTCACCTATTTCATGTTTTGAATTGAGAATTAATGCTATAAATTGCATGTTACCATCATGAATTGATGTTTTCAAGTGTTTTCGAGATTTATGTCAGGATTTATGCTTCATTATGAAATTAAAATTAGCTGAGAATGAGTATAAGCTTTAAACCAAGTATGAGTTTTGGTGTTTTCTTGAAGATTATGTCATTTAGCATGATTCAATAAGCAAGTACTTTGACTTTAAATAAAGATTTGTTTTGAGTCTGAGTTAAGAAAGGAATCCACATTAAGTATGATTTAAAGCAAAGAGAAACATGATTTTGATCTTTATTATAGACCCTTGAGTTAATTTGAAGTGGATTTTCCTAAATGTTCTAAGCTGAGTATGGGAGTAGTATTTAGCACCGAGTTGGGTATGATTCCAAGGTTTCATGCCCCAAAACTACATGCCACCGTAGGTTGAGATACTTATCCCCACTATATCTGGATGACTAAGATAATGATCACTAAAGTTGAGGTTATATTCTGATGGCAAGAGTAGAACAACTCTCCCCAACGTGGGTGAGACGTTGAACTCCATGTAGCTCACATGGTTTATGTCGGTTAGTAGAAACTCCCAAAGCAGTCCCCTACTCTATTTAAGATAAAAGTATGTGTGTTGAAAGTTTGATATTGAGATTCCCAAGTGTCCCAAGTCTTAAAGTTCCTAAAGTTCTAAGTCCTTAAGTTTTAAAGTTCTATTCTCCTCGAGATAAAAGCATGAGTTTTGAAAGTACTGTTTAAAGTTTCCTTTAGCCTACAAGTTTTGAGACTAAGAAGAGAATACCGATTTCAAAGTAAAGTATAATGACTCATGAGATTTATATTACATGCTTTCTTATTCATGATTTATGAGATTCAGATTTCAGTTTTATTCAAGCTATGTGAGTCATCTATAATAGTATACATGTTTTCTATAAAGACTAATGATATTGATTATTTAATTGCATCTACCCCATATACTCAGTCCATCTTCGAAGTACTGATTCATATCTACATCTGTATGCCCCATTGTCTCATAATATAGGTTCAGGTGCTCAGTCCCAGCAACGTCAGTGATCCTGAGTACATTTGTCTACATTCCCACAGTTGTGAGTCCTCATGGTTCGAGGACCTATTCTCCAGACATTTAGCATTATTAGTAGTTGGTTTTGTTGATTTCAGTTTGAGTCAATTTGAGGTCTGTCCCAATGACTCTCTAGTTCTTGATTAGTAGAAGCTTTGTCAAACTAGATTATCAGTGGTGTTATAGACTTTCTAGTATTGTTTTGATATGCAAACAGTATTTTCTTATTATGCTGGTTCGATTTTGAGAAGATATAGCATTATTGCTTTATTTGACATCCTACAGTAAGTAGTAGAGATAGTAGCATGCTCAAAGGGTTGGCTTAGGGCTACTTATATCCCTAAGCACCGTGTGACATTCCAAGATGAAATTCCGGGACATTACACCATTCCATACCAATCGATAGCTCCCCCTCCTAAAATAAGGTGATTCAACTAGAGTTCGTGTACACAGCATGTACTACGGGACTTGTTGCGAAAAAAATAACTCAGATTATGCATGTTATGTCAAATATAAAGCAGTAACAGATAAGAGAAAATTATACACACATAGCACGTAGACACTTAACAATGATAAAACAATAACACAAACAAAATGTCTATACACCCATAATGTCAAACTAAGCCGATACAACTCCAAAAATAAGCTCAAATTCTGAAAAATCCCCAACAGAGTCGCCATAGCTATCACACCCTTTTTAACAAAAAAGAATTGAATTTTATAGTCAAAAGGATTTTTTTTTATTGAGTGACAAAAAATAAAAATTTGTTTTGAAAAGAATTATTTACATTTAAACTCAGAGTCGTCACTTGGCATGAATCAAGTTTGCCAAGTCACCTTTAGAAAATCCTTTTTCAAAATGATTTGACTCTTTTAAACTGATTTGAGAATAGAGATTTTGGTTAAGAAATTCTGTTGACCGAGGAAAACGTGTTAGGGACCCCTCGTATCCGTGGTTCAACCACGGTCACTCCGTAGAGTATATCGGCTAGTATGACGCTATGAAGTGAATAGACCAATAAATACACAAAACAAGCAAACAAATAAATCAAACAAAATTCAAAACCAAAATAATGTCCAGTCCAAATTACAGTTCCAAAAATACAAAAATGCAGAAATGTATATTCTAAACGAATCCTAGACTATGCTTTACCTAACGGCTCAGGCCTTCATCACGAACGTCCTTTGGGTACAAGATACTTCAGGGCATTCCTCGGTAATAGATACTATTTTCCTCGGGGTATTCCCCGACCGAATGAATACAATTGAGTCAAATACGATAAGACAAACCATTTAACACACATTTCAAATCATCCAACAATCCACAATTCCTAAATTTGCCTACCCGACCTATCAATTTCAAATCATCCAACAATCCACAATTCCTAAATTTGCCTACCCGGCCTATCAATTTCAACCCATCGTGATACTATCAAATGAAAATAAACTCCAAATTAAAGCATTACGAAATGAATCTACAGATATGGATTTAACAATTTCCAATTTTCTCTTCCCTTTTCAAAACCATTAATTTATCAACTCAGAAGCCAAATCAAGTTAAATTTCCATTCACGTAATTAACAAAATCCAACAAGAAATTAACAAAGACATAACAATAATTAGAATTAATTCAAATGAAAATCAAAGGAACAAATCACAACTAGAATCAACAAAAATAAAGAAACACCATCACCAGGCAAATATTCACACAAATCAAATAACAGATTAAGAATCGGATCTTGCGGGTTGAATTTGAATTACAAACCACATAGAACGATTTGTTGGAATTGCGAAACCTCAAACCAGCTCAAATCGAGCCTCACGCGAACTCCCCAAATGCTAATTCCAAAATAAAATAGAGACAAGCCAAAATCTGTTTTGCGAACCCAAAACTCGGATAAGATTTCGTGGGATTTTGGGATGGGTGGAGCTAGTTGGTGTTTTCTAGTGAAAAAGGGTCGGTTTTAGTCGATGAGTCACCGGAATGAAGCTGGGTTCACCGTTTTCATCTCGTCAGAACTCCGGTGAGCTCAACAGTGATGAAAAGGGTAGTACAAATTATATTTTGGGCAGCAGTGGCATTTCCCGGCAAAAGCTTCGCCGAAATGGAGCTGGTTCCCCATTTTTGTCTCGCCGGAACAATCAACCCCCATCCCTTCCTCTCCTCTCTCAATTTCTCGCTATTCCCATATGTGTGTGTTTTGATGTATGGGTTTGTGTCTATGAATTAAAGGAGGAAGCAGCATGGAGGTGTATTTGTTTTCCCCCTCTTTCGTTGCTCTGTGTGTGTATTTCAGTGTGTGTATGTGAGTATATGAGATGTGTGTTGTGAATCTTGTGAGAGTGAGTTGTGCGTGTATATATGTTCTTGTGTGTGGAATGGTGATGGCAAAAACGTGAAAAAAAGGTAGATAGGAGGGTCTAGGGGTATAGGGTAGTGGTAGGGGGTGTGAGGTGGGGTAGGGGTGGTTAGAATGAGATAAAATCTAATAAGGTGAGGTGTCAAAAATAATTAAGAGTTTGTTAGATTTGTTATTGAGTGAAAATTATCACATGAGTGAAGGTTTACAGTAAAGTGAAGGTAAATGGGTAAAAATATTCTCGAGAGGGACAAAACCACATGTCTACAACTGTGATAGTGACAGGTGAGCCCAACCTATTCCCTAAGCGATAGCAACTTTGTCATCACATAATCTCCAGGAAACAGGTCCCAACATACAGTATGTCAATCAACAAAATTAAGGAATTAACATCTAGCTCTATGTTTTTCTTTAAATGCTGATGGTGTGTATAGAAACACGTATATGAGCCTGAATCAATGTTAAGAAATATTAGAAGCCTTGGCACATATTTTTTGCTTCCGAAAAAGTAGTACAGTTGTAATAGCACATCCTTTGTGCTAGTGTTTACATATGAAGTTACTTTGCCTTCTCCAGACAAGACAAAAAAATAGGGAACTATATTTTATTCATTGCTAATGCTTCGTGCAGTTGTAAAAGCACAAGCTTTCACGGGAACAAGCAGCTACTCAAGTCACTTCTAAAACTGAAGCTCCCGTTGTGATTGTTACTGGAACTTCCAGAGGTATTGGTAAAGCAAATTCATTGGCTCTGGGGAAAGCTGGATGTAAGGTACATCATATGGCCTAACAAAAAAAAATTCAATCTATGATGAAGAATGTTATATATAATAAGGCCGAATTGGGATTCACATTCTTTGTCATTCTTTTGCTTTGAATTAATTCAATTGTAAATGGTACAGACAAGCCTCTAGCAGTGTCTGAAATGATGAAAACATTAAACTGGTTTATTTAGTAAAATCTACTAAATTCATATACAGTTTCCCAAGCATTACTTTGTTTCTCGAAAGCTTCTTTAAAATATTTTTAAAATGATTCATATGGGAAAAGTACTAGAATAGGTAAGCCATATAAGTTTTTTATGGTGAGGTGCTAACTACTAAATTATTTGAGCTGAAGCCTTCTTCATTGCTAAACTGTCTTCCCTTGTTCCATGCTAAAACGCAAATAGTGTGTAGTTGCATGGCTTAACAAACTCAAGAAATACTCATCTACACAAACTTACTGTAACATGCAGTATGAAGTTTCTGTTCGCGAAACTTGGTAACAAGTGCAGTTCTTCTACTTATGGGTTAGTTCATATAGCTAAGCTTTGTAACAGACTGTTATGTCTTGCTAAATATGTTCGTGAAGGAAAAATAACAGAGTTTTGGTATATGTGGTTCATTGACATCAAGTTTATCTTTTCATGTTGCTTTCTCTGATCCTGACTCTCCTATGCTAAGACTGACCAATCAGTTCATTTAATGTTCACTTCAGAAAAGGTTTGCCATGAACCCCTTGTTGCAGGTTCTTGTTAATTATGCAAGGTCATCAAAGGAAGCTGAAGAAGTTTGCAAAGTGGTGAAGTGTTGCCTCCTAAGTGACTCTTTCATGTTGTACATGTACTAAAATAGCTCATATAGATCAATATAGCTAGGACCACTGGAGGCTGGTGGTTATCCATCTATTGATTGCTGGGGTCTAACCTTAGTCATTGATGAATTTCGCAGTCTATATTAACTTTGAAATTTCTTTCTTAGTGTCTCAATGGGAGAAATATATGATTGTTTATTATTATGCTTTTAACAGATAGAGGCATGTGGTGGCCAGGCTCTTAGTTTTGGTGGAGATGTTTCCAAAGAACCAGATGTGGAAGCTATGACAAAAACTGTGAGCGTATTTAGATGTTGCTTATTCTTTGGAAAATCCATGTTCTAGTTTTTGTTCTGTGAAATTTCTGCAGGCGGTTGACGCATGGAGAACCGTAGATGTTTTGATTAATAATGCAGGCAAATAGAAAAGACACTCCTCTTAGTTAGTATATCAGCTTTTATCCTCTGAAACCACCTCTCTTTTGATTTAATTTCAGGTATTACAAGAGATGGTTAATTAATGAGAATGACAACTAACCAGTGGAAGGAGGTAATGGATCTAAATCTAACTGGCGTATATCTCTGTAAACAGGTGCCTTTTTAAATTATTAATACCATTCACTTTGATAGGTTTTAAACTTTAGATTGTGAATCTAACCATCTTGCTATATATAGGCGGCAGCCAAAATTATGATGAAGAAGAAAAAGGTACTTGTATTCATGTGAGCTAAAAGGAGAATGTAATATAGGATTACTAAGTAACAGACGTGCTTCTTAGAGCAACATAGTTGGAGGATTATGTTCATTTATTATCTAAACCCGTTTTCTACATTAACCATTATAATTCGTCATACCCAATGAGAACGCTGAAATGGGACCCCATTTTTAACCCAGAGGAGGAAACGACAACAGCCATTGCATGGATCTCATTCCCATCTTTCCCACCAAATATTTTTGGCAAAGAAATAGTTCTCTTTAGCAACAGCAGTGGGAAGTCCACTTCAAGTGGACATGGCTACTAGAAATCAAACTCGGCCCAGTTGTGCGAGAGTTAAAGTAGAAGTGGATTTGCTGGGAGAATTTTCCTAACGTATTAAAATAGGAGTTAAAAAGCAGAATGGAGAAGTCCCAGAAAAGTGGATCAGAATCAAATATGAATAAGTTCCTAAGTATTGTAAAACTTGTATGATTCAGGGACACAATGAACAAAAATGTTATGTAGAATATCCAGAATTATATCCTAAAAAGGAAGAGGGAGATCAAAAGGGGAAAGAAGTTGAAGACACGATAAAGACAGGGAACAATAAACAAGAAGGGAGTCAGGAAGCACAGAAGGAGCCAGAAGGGAAACATGCGGATAATAATAGTGTTGAAGAATTCAAAGAGCAGAGAAACAGAACAGGAGGAAATAAAAGAAATAACTTCGACAATCGGAGGCAAGAAATGAGATGGAATAAGATGGGTGTTAACACAGGGAATCAGTTTGAGGCATTGCAACACACAGAGAAAAACAAAGAACAAGATCTTGTTGAACAAAATAGATTGCAAAATGTAGGAAAGCAACAAGGGGACACTGCAGATACAGTAAAGGAAAGAGAGAAGCAAAGTGCAGGGGGATTAAGGGATACAATGAATCTGCAAAAAGACAAAGGGAAAGAGAAGATAAGTGAAAGTCAACTCATGTTAACTTTAGTCCTCAACCTAACAAGGAAGTAGCAAGACTGTCACAAGCAAAACTGGGAGATCAGATAAGGAATCAGAGACAATGGCAACACCAGAGGCAAGAAAAAAAAACCCAACAAATTCACAGCATCGTTCAACAAAATCACATGCAGCATACTCTAGAGAGCAAAAATAGCACCTTAGTTCAGAGAAATAATCAGAACAAGAATGAAGTACCTTAAAAGGAATTGCAAGGATTGGTAAAGAAAAGTGAAGAGAAGATAGACTTAAGAAGGGATACAGAGAAAAATGATTGTATAGAGTGTAATATTCAACAAATCAGTAGGGCAGGGGATCTTTTCCCAAGACATATTGACAGTTTGAAGAAAGGGGAAAAGAAACGAAAATCAATAATACCTCTTCATGTCAGAACAAGGAGCAGAGATAAATATTCCACGAGTAATCAATGATTGATAAAGCATTATTTTGGAATATAAGGTCTATTAAGACTTAAAATTCTTTTGAGAGGTTAATCAACCTTAATAGGAGAAATAAACAATCTTTCATAGCTCTAATGAACCTTTTCAAGGTCCACATGAGCTAGAACACTATAAGAGCATGCTGGGTTTCTCAAATGCCATGGCCAACTTAGCTAAAATTTAGATTTTTTTTAAGGAGGAGTGATTTGGTCAAGGTAATGTTGGATACTGTTCAATAAATTACAATGAAGTTCAGCAAGGACAATAAGGAATTCATTATCACTACAGTTTATGCAAGATGTAGTTCATTGGAATGATTAGAATTATGGGAGGAGATGGAGTATATTGCAGATAATCATCACTTTCTATGGATTGTAGTGGTGATTTCAATGTTATAATTACAAAAGGAGAAAAATTAGGGGGTTTGCCTTCTACTCAAAGTGACGCAACTGATTTTGCCCTATGCATCAATAATTGTGCATTGACAGAGATGAACTATTTTGGAAGTAAATATACCTTGGTGGAATAGAAGAATTGAAGAGAGAGTGTATTTTTAAAAGACTAGATAGGGTGCTGGTAAATCAAGCCTTTATGGACATTTTCCCTTCTTCTGAGGTTCATCATCTGATTAGATAAGGGTCAAACCATACACCACTTCATTTAGTATGTAACACACAAGAAGAGCCCATAAAAACCTTTTAGGTTTTTGAACTTTTGGGTGAAACACTCAAAGTTGAAGGAGATAGTGAAGCTGGACTGGAATATTGATTTTGTAGGGAGTCCATTTATAGAACTCCTGGCTAAATTAAAGAAAGTGAAGAAGGCTTTATCTAAATGGAGTAAAGCAACTTTTAGAGATATTTTCCTAAACATTGCTACATTAGAAGATGTGATAAAGGCTAAAGAGGCTCAGATTGAAATTCTACCATCAGCAGATAATAGATCACAACTTCATAGAGCAGAAGCTGATTTGAAAAGATGGATGAAAATAGGGGAGGATTTTTGGAAGCAGAAAGCTGGAATGAGATAGTTTGCAGAAGGGGGCCAAAACTCCAAGTTTTTTCATTCATATGTAAAAGGGAAAAAGAAAAAGTTGCATATTGCAGAGATCAAGGATAGACAAGGAAATACTATTCACAATAATCAGCAGATAGGAGAAAAAATAGTGAAATTTTTCAAAAACCAATTCTCACAGAAAAGGACTGAATCAAGATTGGGAAGGTTTGCAATGCATTCCAAAACTAATTACTGGTGAGCGGAATGAAGAAATGATAAGGCTTCCAGACTTGGAAAAAATAAAAAAAAATGATTTTTTAACTCAATGGAGATAGTGCCTGTGGACCAGATGGATTCTCAAGAGTATTCTTCCATACTTGCTGAGACATTATTGGAGATGGTATTACTAAACTGGTAAGAGCTTTTTTCTATGGGCATGATCTTTATAATTTTACTACTCATACCAATTTGGTGTTACTTCCTAAAAAGGAGTTAGTGAAGGAATTCTCTGATCTTAGACCGATTAGTCTAAGTACATTCACAAATAAAATCATTTCCAGAGTAGTACATGAAAAAATTGCCTTGGTGCTTCCTAATATTATTTCTCAGAATTAGGCAGGATTTGTGAAGGGAAGGAGCATTACTGAAAATGTTTTATTAGCCTAGGAGATTATCAGAGACATCAATACAAGAAATAAGAATATCAATATTGTGGTCAAGCTTGATATGACTAAAGCTAATGGTAGGGTCTCATTGATATTTCTCACAGCGGTTCTAAGGAAATTTGGCTTCTCAAAAGTTATCATTGATATGGTTTAGAGATTACTTTCCAATAACTGGTATTCTGTTCTGATAAATGGGCATTCACATGATTTCTTTCAATCCTTTAGGGGTATTAAGCAAGGTGACCCTCTTTCACCTACTCTGTTTATTATTACAGCTGAAGTTATATCAAGGGGTCTTAATAGGTTACATAGTGACTCTTATTTCAAAGGGTATGGGTTGACAAAATGGAGTTTTGAAAGCAATCATATTTCTTATGTTGATGACACAGTCCTTTTTTATTTAGGAGACAGGTCATACATCATAAAGATGATGGTGGTTCTAAAAGAATATGAGAGTATTTTAGGACAACTCATTAATAAAAAATAAAAAAAATTCTATTTGCATGACAAAACTCCTTTGATTCTTTCAATTAGGCTGAGAAGCTAACAGGTATAAGACAGGGAAACTTTCTTTTTACTTACTTGGGATGTCCTGTCTTCTATGGAAGAAAGAATAAGACACATTATGATGACCTTTTGAGATAGGTGACAGGAAGAATGCTAATGTGGCAAAATAAGTTACTTTCATTTGGGGGCAGATACGTTCTCATCAATCATATTTTACAGTCAATGCATGTCTACACTCTAGCAGCTATGAACCCTTCTAGAAGAGTGATTGATCAACTATATTAAATTTTTGCTAAGTTCTTTTGGGAAAGTTCAGAAAATGTGAAGAGAAGACCTTGGGTTGCTTGGTAAGATATATGTTATCCTAAGAGGAGGGAGGTTTAGGTTTCAGATCTCTGCATGATGTGTCTAAATCCTTATTTGCTAAATTATGGTGTAAGTTTAGGGTTTCAACTAATTTCTTATGGGCATCTTATATGGGCAATAAATATTGTAAAGAGTTCTATCCAGTGATCACAAGAAACTCAAGACCTTCTCATGTCTGGAAAAAAATGATTGGGGTAAGAGAAGAAGTGGAACATGAAATATAGTAGCAGCTCAAGGAAGGAAACTTTAGTTTCTGGTTTAATAATTGGAAAAAAATGGGGGCACTATATTATGTGGCGGAATAGAATGAAGGAGATGAAAATATAGAAGTTCGTGAATTCATCAATAATGAGGTGTAGAATGTGGAAAAACTCAGGAGATACCTATCAAAGGATTTGATTAATCATATAAACCTCACATAGGATGTGATGAAAACAACACAGCCTGGTGGATGGGGAATAAAAAGGAAATTTTCACAGTCAGCTCAGCATTTCATATTAGGAGGCACAGAAGGGAGAAAATTGATTGAATGCAGAATATTTGGATTAAAAGGGTTCCTTTTAAGATTGCTTTCTGGAGGGTATGGAGGCAAAGAATAGCTAGAAATAACAATCTTAAGAGGATGCACATTGAAATAGAATCAAAATGCCAGTTTTGTATAGCAGGACAACAAGAAATCATGCCACATTTATTACTAACAGCCCCCATAGCTCAACAGCTATGAAGGCAGTTTGTTTTATATCCAGGTATTAGCATGGATGGACTCACTCTTCATAAAACAATCCACATATAGTGGAATCATTAAGCAAATCCCAAATTAAATCCCATTATAAAGGTAGTTCCATCAATGTTGATGTGGGATTTATGGAAGAGAAGGAATACTAGAAGACATGAGAAGGATGTTACTTTGGATAAGATGAAATACCAACTTCAAAAGAATATGTTTTATCTTATTAAAGTTAGATTTCCATGGAAAAAGGGTATACCTTATCACTGGAATGGAATGTTAAACATATATCAGGCTTACAAATCTACACTTCACTATCTTATAGTAGAATGGTGCAAGCTAGCAGAAGGGTAGGTTAAATGCAACACCGATGGTGCTAGCAAAGGAAACCCAAGTTTAAGTTCTTATGGTTTTTGTATTAGAAACACTGAAGGTGATTTAATGTATGTAGAGTCTCAAACTTTGGGAATCAGTTCAAACATGAAAGCTGAAGCTATAGCAATCCTGAAGGCTATTTCATTCTATCTTAGTAAGAATCTGTTACAAATTCAATTAGAGACAGACTAACTTAGCATCAAACCCTGAACTCTACAAGAAATAATTGAGAAAATCATAGTATTTATGCTATAACTAAATATCCACATATGTCAATTATTCAGAGAAGCTAATTAGCTAGCAAATTTCTAAAACACCCCAAACTTTGGCCCTTATAAATCCTCGAATCATGAATGTTCTGCTCATCATACGACTTACACCACAAGTCGTATGGTGTAGTGACGGGTCTAGGGACCCTAGTCATATGCTCCAATTAACGAGGCCTAGGCATGCGGGCGAGTGTTTGAGTTAGGCCCAACACCTTGAGATGTTGTCAAACTATGTCTGGGCACTTGCATTACCTTGAAGTCTTGGAATGTAGTCCTATAAAATTTAGAAACGTTGTCAGCTTTAGCTTAGTAGTGTGGGGATGCAGTCCTATAAGATTTAGAAATGTTGTCAGCTTTAGCTTAGTAGTGTGGGGATTCCTGTACTAGCGCCCATTCCTACAATAAATATTATGGTGTTACAGTCATTTTTTTCTAACCTCTTCATAGTTCTGCGCTTGCTTAAGCTTGTTCCTTAAGTTAAGAGACTTATCCCAGATTTTGTGAGAGAAGTCGTGACATCGATCTTCTAAGAGAAGCTATGACATCAATCTTCTACGTTGAAATAAAATTTTCAAACTATACCGAAAGAGTTACATGAAAGATAGTTGTCTTGAAATGTCAATTAGTTGTGATTAAGTTTTCATCATGTTAGTATATTTACTTTAGCTCCTGTGTTTTCTAGAAGTATTGAAGTCTTGCCGAATTATAGCAAACTTATACAACTTTCTTTTTTTTATTTTCCTTTGTATAATATTAGACTGAGATGAACCTACATTGAGTGGCATAGTTAATGAGGATTCATATGGTCGACCTCAGCTTGCTTGAGATTTAGTCGGGCATGGTGCATGTACTTTGAATTTTATTTCTGTTATTTGATCCCCTAGAGTTGATCTTGTTTTCATGTTTCTTAAATATGTTTGTAGGAAGGTATGGTCAACTAGAAAATATTGTTAGACTCGTGGAATTCTTGTCCATTAATCCAGCGACAAATTACATCACTAGCCAAGTTTTAATATATTAGCATCTATGTATAGCTTATTTATGTTTGAATGCAATGTTTGTTTTCATTGAGGATGTTAATGTTTATGTTGTTGTAGATTTTAACTATTGATGGAGGTATGGTGATGTAAGAGGATTTGGGAAAGTCGTCTTTCAGCCAAATGAATGGTTGATTACAGTTGTAAATCAAATGAATAAACTCAAAGATTTTTGTGTACCTTTTTTATTTCCTACTTGAGATGATTATTAAATAAATTATTGCATCTGAATCAGTCTTTTTGAACTTTCATACTGAAAAAGAGAGTTGTAGGAACTGTTCTTAATGTAGCTGTCATTAAGAATTGTCTTTAGTTCAAGTATCATTTTACAATAGAATATTATATTTGCCTAATACAAACAACCTTCTTTCTATTTTTTCCTACCATTTAAATTTGATTGGAATCTTCTTCCATTAACAAATCGTGATATTTTGCAATTTGTTTTGATTATAAGGCCTTAACCATGGGTAGCACAAACAACCAAAGACCCAAATCTTGGTATAGTTTGGTTGTTTGCCATACAACTGAATATAGTGATACTAATTCTCTACAACTCTCGTAGGTTAGCAATTAATTAAGTAGGCTGCAGTAGTGAAGGCATAGGACCAAAATTTTAGATGGAGATTCGTATTATGTAATAGGGTGATGCATGTTTCAATAATATGGCAATAATGACGTTCGCTAGTTGCATTATGTTCATGTTTATATGGAGGAGTGAGAAGTTGAAAAATTCTACTGTCTTCAAAGAAGGATCTAAGATGGATGAATTCACCACCATTGTCAGAGTAAAAAGAAATGTTGGGCTTCTAAAAGAGCTTTTCTACAACTTTCTTAAATTTTAGAAATATAATGAATACATCAGACTTTCATTTGATGGGGATTGAACCAGATGTATTTCATATAATGATCAACAAATATTAAATAATATTGAAAACTATCTAGTGAATTTTCTGATGAAGGGCCCCAAATATCCAAATAAATGTATTCCAAAGGAGCATTGCTCTTTATTGTAGAGTTATAGAAACAAACTTATGCATTTTACTGCATTTACAAGAATTGCGAAAGAAGAATTTCTCTAATGAAAATAAAATATCTAAAAGCTTACAAAATTAATGAAAAGTGGGAGAGGATGGGTGACCGAGACATCGATGCCAATTAAAAGCAGTTGTGGTGGTGGTGATATCAAGGGCTTGAGAAGAAATTGGTGATCGAAAAGATGAAGGCCATGGATAAACACCATTTTCAAGTTTACCCGCTAGTAGAGGCACCCCCATGAAAAAGTCCTTCATAATAAATGAATAAGGTGAGAATGAGACAGAGACGTAATTGTCATTACAAAGTTGATAAACAGAAATAAGGTTCTTCTTCATCTTGGGAACATATAAAACATTAGATAAAGTTAAATCCCGAGAAGATAATAGTAAAAAAGTAGATCATGTAAGGGTGATTTTGTGTTTGTTACCATCACCAAGCATAATGTCTTCACTGCCATCATAATCAAAGTGAAGAGACAGATTTTTGAGATCCGGCCCAGAGTTAACAAGCCAATTTCCATCATTGCGAGTGTTTTAAGTTGCATAGTTAGCACGTGACTGTTGTGTTTGAGACTGAGCATTGTTTATTACATGTCCATATGATCTAGATCTATTAATCAGAGAAAGGATTGCCAATAATTTTCGGCATAGCTTCACGTGATGAGTAGGCTTATCACAAAGTTGGCAAGTAACACGAGGGTGATTTATGTGGTTGTTTTGACCAGCAAGTTGAGCACCACTATTGTTAGTTGCAAGTTAATTTGAGTTATTTCCTGGATGTGAAGCATAATTGTGCTGAGAATGATTGTTGTGCGGCGATGGTTTAGCAATAAAGTTTGTTGTAATTAGAACTGTAGTAGAGGAAGATGAGCGAACGAGATTCTACTCAAAATCAAGGAGCTTCTCATGAAGCTCTTCAA
>NW_025850471.1:0-2890 GCF_002878395.1 Capsicum annuum
GAATTTCATTCATATTTAAATTTCATTGAAATTCAAATATCACATATATTTGTTAAAAAAATTAATTTATTATTTTTTCTTATCTTTACATTTTTCAAATAAATACGTATTTAAAATCAATATATATTTGAGTTGAGATAAATATTTAAAATAATGAGGCAATAATAATAATAATAATAATAATAATAATAATAATATAATAATAATAATAATAATAATAATAATAATGATTTCTTAACTATTTTGCTTTACGATCACTACATCGTAATACTATTACTATTACTACTACTATTATTATTTGTTACTTGTTATTTGATATAAATATTATGATCAATTGTGTAGAAAAAAAAATCGTGTAGCATGATTACTAATTCAGCACATCTAATAATTTTTTTTTTTAAATATAAATTTATTTTTGAAAGGATGTTTTATCTAAAATTCAAATTCAAAAAAAAAAAATTAATAGAATAATTAATATCTTAGAGGAGTGATTATATAACAATAAGAGTTCAAGTAGAAATGTCTAGTACGGTAATTTAATATGTTTTAATATTATTTTAAATTTAAAGTCACTAATTTATTACTTTTAATTATCTTTGCTATTTTAAATTTTTGCAAATATAACGCAAATTTATCTTATAATGTTATAATTGAATTGAAAGATATATTTTAGATCAACCTACATATTTTTAACAGTAAATAATATATTACTATTATTATTATTATTATTATATTGTTATAATAATAATAATAATAATAATAATAATAATAATAATAATAATAATAATAAGAGTAGTGGTACTGCTACTACAAAATTACGCATGTACTACTATTAATATTATAAGTTATCTTTTAATTATTATTACTATTAATATTATTAGTATATGTACCCGTGCAATACACGGATAATATTAAAATAATTTTTTATATTGGCATATCTCGTTCTAGTATGTTAAATAATATTACCTTCAAAAAATTTAAGTATCACATTATTTATCAATAAAAAAATAATTTAGAAAAAAAAAATCTAATCCTAACCATCTCCACCCCCGCCGACTCTTTAATTTTAAATATAACAAATTAGTTAATATTAAATAATTATTAATTTTGTTGTAGGAATTTTACCTTTATATTTTTAATAAATTAAGACATGTAATTACAATTTTTACCTTCATTTCATATTTTTATTTTTATTTTAATCTATCAATTCAACTTCAACAACTAACTATATTTACAAAAAAAAAAGATTTTATCTTTCAGTTTCATTTCAAAACACTTAATTGTGTCAATTACAAAAACTCTAATTTCAAAATTTAAATTTCACCACTCTAAATTCAATAAACAAAGCACATACAATTTAATATTTTTTTTAAATTTTCCAATAAAGTTTAATTGGTCATAATTTTTTCATTGTTTTATTTTATCATTTAATATTTTTAAGTATTTTATTTATACGTATTTTTATATCTTCTAAATAAATTTAATTAAAATCTCTCATACCACTCTTAAAATCATCCACCCCTATCCTCACCACCCAATTTTTATTTTATATTTTTTAAAACTTTAAGTTTTCTTTTCTTACCCTACCCAACCCCCCAACCCCAACTTGCCCTCTTGGCCCCTCCCAACTGCTAAAAAATATTTATTTTATTTTTTAAAAAATAACTTTTTTCCTTAACACCACCCACCTCACCACGAAACCCCCTCCAATCCCCCACTATATATATATATATATATATATATATATATATATATATATATATATATATACATATACATATATATATATATTATTTTTTATTTATAGATTTTAAAAAAAAAAATTCTAACCCCAAAAGAATTTTAAACTCTTCAATTTATATTTTCTAAGAATCTTTTTTCCTATCCCACCCCAACTAAACCTACATTCACCACCCCTACCCTCCACCCATCTAGACCAACCCCTACACCGTCCCCATCTATTTCAGTTCACTTCGATCATATTAATCTCTTTGTCACTGTTCATTTTTATTGTTTAGTATTAACATACATATATTCTTTAGGAAAATATTTTTTATTTGTGTCACGAATAAAAACTACAAGTAAGAAATAATTTGTTTTCTAAAAAATTTTTTTATGAAAATTATATTCCTTCATAATGAACACATGCAAAAAATCAATAAAAAAAACTCAATGATAAAAGATAAGAATAATGGTACACAAAATCTTGGATTTTTTTTGGGGGGGAAATAGAAAATATTATATATAAATGAGAGTACTTTTGTAACAATAATATTTATCAAATCGAAAAAAAATTAATAGTACTATTTTGTAGAACTGAAAACATGTTTGTTTTATAACTTGAAATGATCAAGATTCAACAACAACAACAAACCCATTGTATTCCCACATAGTAAGATCTGGGGAGGGTAAGATGTACGCAGTTCATATCTCTACCTTTAAAGAAGTAGAAACGTTGTTTCTGATAGACCCCCCACTCGAGACATGGAATACTACACAAATACATAGTAAAGCATGGAACAAGATGGCATAACATAAATACGACACCCACAAGTAATAGAAAACAGAGAAAAGTAAACAGATTCAAGATTCATGAATCTAAAATGTCGAAATAAATGAAAAGTATGATGGACAATTATTATATAAAATATTATTTGTGATAGCACTATGAATATCAACATATTGTAATTTTCAGATAGTTTAGTACACTATAAAGTATGTAATGCATGTATATACATTGTTCAAAAATAACTAAAGGTTGACTTTTACAAATTCAAAGAAACACAAATTGATTAAAGTGGTGTACCTTAAACATTAATGGATGAAGATGAAGATAAAAAATGACATATTCTTCCTGCATATAAAAAAGAAAAATGTTAAATCAACAACA
>NW_025850472.1:0-1253 GCF_002878395.1 Capsicum annuum
GAAATACATATCATATTCATATTAAACAGTAACAAATATAATTATACTATATATCTTCATATGTATTTGTGAAACACAAAGGATACTCATATAAAATAATAATATACATATGGATCAGGTATATATTCTGTAAATACATATGCAGAGTTATATATATTTTATACGGTGTTGGATTTATCTTTGAACTGTACATACTATGTTATTTTAGAGGGGAACATATGTACTTATTTATTCTCTTATACTGTTTAAGATATGTATCATGCATTTTTTTATTACCCATATGTATATGTATGTAATTGTCATTTGTTATAGAGATTTTGTTCCTATATGTTTATATATACATGTGAGTCAAATATGTATTTCTGTAAATACATATGCAGTTATATATGTATGTTTTTTACCGTAAATACATATGCAGATCTGTATGTCTATTTATTTTGTATATTTTTTGAATATGTATATATGATATAGATATTTCTCTTTTAAAAATAAAGAGAAATATCTAGGGTGCAGCATTCGCGCAGCTAGGCGAAGCAGCCCGAATGCTGCACCCTAGATGGCGAAGACGGTCGGAGTACTCTTTGACGGTCTCAGATTCCTTCATCTTTTGCAACTCGAATTCCCTTATTAGATTCAATACCTTCATGCCTCGTATTCTTTCATCTCCTGTATATTCTTCCTACAGATAATCGCAAATTTATTTTGCTAATTTAAAGGCCATAATTCTCATGAAAATTGTTGGAGAAACACTAGCAAACAAAGTTGCTTTTGCTTTTGGTTTTCTGATTTTCTTTTCCTTTTGACTTTTGATTTGGGCTACCATGGGATTATCAGGCAGCGGAAGAACCTCATAATCCTTATCCACGGCCTCCCCGAGATCTAAGGCCTCAAGATAAGTCTCCATTCTTACAGCCCAAAGATGACAATTCTCACCATCAAAGACAGGAGGAGCTATTTGAGAAAAGTTGTTTTCAGAATTCATCTCTCACAGATACCTCAAGAACCTGACTCTTGATACCAATTTTTGGTTTTTAGCTTTGAAATTGGAGAAATAACAGAGAAAGAGTTGGAGAAAAATAAAATACTGCAATAGTATTGTCAAAGGGAATTATTTTATTAATAACTCAAAACATATATTTATAGCTAAATTTCTAACTACACTCCAATTTAAATTGGGATAATTAATTCCTATTCAAATAATAAAGAGACAACTTATTCCTAATTCACATAGTACTCTAATAATTAAAAACTTC
>NW_025850473.1:0-2393 GCF_002878395.1 Capsicum annuum
CCTCTGTATTCCATTATGGCTAAGCTGGGGTCCAATATCTACCCCGACTGAAGGGCTGTTAATACCGTGCCACGGGTAAGGATAGCCTGTGAGTGACCCTTATCTGGCGGGTACTCAATGAGAATGGTGGGAACCCTAAACTGACCGGTTAAGCCACCTCATCAACCCTAATCTGGCGGGTTAAGATGTCTCAACCTATGCTGGCTACGTAGTTCAGGAACACAAGGATTGATACTAAGAATCACACCCTGAACTGGCGGGTGAGTTCCCATCCTTGGGTTCACTCAGTGCTAACCTCTACTCCCATCTGGATGGACTGGACATGAATAACTGACTGTGCATGACTTAATCTTACTAGATTCCATTGACTGGCGGAATGTTGCTGATATCTGACAACTGACTAAGATCATGATGTTTTCTGAGTCACATGACTGACCGAAGTCTATGGAATCATAGCTTGAGTTTGGATATCGTGAAACATGACATGGATCTAGGCACACAGCTATTGTTTTTGGGTACAAGTACCCCCAGGACTCGGTGGAAGGAAACTGACACACATGACTGACTTGATCATAAGAGTAGAGTCCATAATTTATAATATCATAAGAAGGGATCTCATACTAAGCATCGTTATCAACAATGTATTGCATGGAAAGGATTTCATATCACATGGAAGTACTTGCACAATCATATTATCATATTTGTTGCATAATCATATTGGTAACACATACTAATAGCATGGAAGTTCATCTGGATTGCATGGTTATCATACATCTTTTTCATGTAGAGCATTGAATAATCTTTCCATCGATACCAATTTCATCAAAATTTGACATTGGACGAAGGAGTTATGGCCGTTTTACTAAACGGTATCAGAACGCCCAAGTTTGACGGTAGACTTGGTGGACCGTTAGGTCCCTGGTGGCCCTTCAAGTGTCTCGTCAAGCCAAGGCAATAACCTTCTTTTTGGACCATCGTGTGACGGCCTGTTTGGTGGACCATCACAAAGTTGACTGACCGTCAAGGTGTCCGTCAGATCGAGACAGAATATCTCATTTCTGGCCCTCATGTGACGGACGACTTGGTGGACCATCACTTTTCTGAAGGACCGTCAGGTCAACCATCACGTTGAGGCAGAACATTCCAGTTTTGGTGTTCAAGTGATGGACGACTTGGTGAACCATCAATCCCTCTGATGAACCGTCAGATCGACCGTCACGGGCCCCGATCCGCAAATTTAAGCATTTTTCAAAAGGGCATCTTGGTCATATCTGCTCCTTGTGGCCTTATATATATATATCTAAGTAGATAAGAAAAGATCATTTTTCTCTCCAATTTTCTTTCAAGAATTCTCTAGAAACCTAGGGTTTCTTACAAACCCAAAAATCAAATCATCTCCAAGAAATTCAAGAAATCTCCCATAAATTTCTTCAAGTTGTTCAAGAACTAAGTCCCTCAACTCAAAGGCAACATGGTCTTGATCTAAAAGTGTGAGAAAGAAGTTTCAAGCAAGTTTCTATATCTTCAAAATCAAAATGTAAGGTATGTGGGGTTTGAACAAGAACACTCTGTAACACCCCAATTTGCTGAACTGGAATGCTACACGGTGCTCATGACCCTGAGGGACCATAAGCTAACTCATGACTGATATCTGTACCTGTATACTACAAATCATAATATAATAATGTGGAATACATAGAACTATAAGGCCATAAGGTTCAACTGAATAAAACCATGTGGGTGAAAATACCCAAAACAACTCAATCTGAACGTAAATCTGAACATAAATTTGAAAGTAAATCTGAAAGCCTCTAAACTATCTGAATAAGGAGTTGAATGAACATGTTTCTAACTAACACCGTAAAACTAAACTGAAGAAATAAATAAATGAATCAAATCATATTGTCCTCGAATCAATGAGGACTCACTGTGTCTCTGTCACTGGAATGCTACCACTACTGCTGGGCTGGAGCTCGTGTCTCAGAACCTATGGTGTAATATGAAAAGAAAGCACCATAGCGCAAATACGTCAGTACAACTAGAGTACTGAGTATACGAGGAAGGTAGGCTGAACATAAAGGTTTTCATGCATGAACAACATTGACTGACTAATATGAACGTGGGAGTGCAAACACACATATATAGAAACTGGGACAGTGAATACGTGATAGCATGACCTGTAAGCTAATACATGGTTTACTAATAACTGTCATGACTGATACTAAAACTAATAGCATTGATGACTATATCTAACAGCCCTGTATATACTGAAATCTGAAGAATGCCCTGAGTTCTTTCACTGAGACTGATACTAAAATTGTGGGAAGTAGTGTTAAACCAACATGCCCTCTGTATTCCATTATGGCTAAGCTGGGGTCCAATATCTACCCCGA
>NW_025850474.1:0-709 GCF_002878395.1 Capsicum annuum
TAAACAGTATTCTGAACATGTATGGTTCTTTTTCTTAAGATATTTGTTAATAATCAATATGTTTTGGCATCAAAATTATCTTTTCTACAAGTAAATTTACCCTTTCTATAAGCTTTTGGCAGAGAATTCAGTACTTCATTTCTTGTGCAATTGTCATGTGACTTTCTTGCAATACTTTATAGGACATGACACAAGTTTTTTGATATATTTATTTCAAAATTAACGACACCAATTTTGATATACTTTATAGGACTTGAACTATGGACGCAAAAGAATCTGCAGTTTTTTGTTGATCTGATAGATAAGATCGCAGTTGTTTGTATAATGGATGATTTTCAGGAATTTCTTCTAAATGTATAGAAGAACCAATATTCGGAGTTTTAGATGATGATGATTCCTCTCGAGGAATTTTTGAATTAATTAAAGTTCTATTTCCTTGTTGTAATATAGGAAAATTAGAATTTGCAGAGCTATATGTAGAATTTCTTCGATCAAAATATGAAGGGTTTGTTCATCCTCCTTGATATGAAGAGTTTTGATTCCTTCCACCTCGTCCTCTTCCTTTGGCTATTTGCCAAGGAGGATCTATACTGCATCAATAATCAGGAATTTGATCAGCATACCATGACATATATTCAGAGAGATCTTCATAAAGTGTGTCCTTTGTGATAAGGTCATCAATGACTTTTCGTAGTATGAGCATGTGTAA
>NW_025850474.1:809-1489 GCF_002878395.1 Capsicum annuum
TTTTTTGTTGATCTGATAGATAAGATTGCAGTTGTTTGTATAATGGATGATTTTCAGGAATATCTTCTAAATGTACAGAAGAACCAATATTCGGAGTTTTAGATGATGATGATTCATCTCGAGGAATTTTTGAATTAATTAAAGTTCTATTTCCTAGTTGTAATATAGGAAAATTAGAACTTGCAGAGCTATATGCAGAATTTCTTCGATCAAAATATGAAGGGTTTGTTCGTCCTCCTTGATATGAAGAGTTTTGATTCCTTCCACCTCGTCCTCTTTCTTTGGCTATTTGCCAAGGAGGATCCATACTACATCAATAATCAGGAATTTGATCAGCATACCATGACATATATTCAGAGAGATCTTCATAAAGTGTGTCCTTTGTGATAAGGTCATCAATGACTTTTCGTAGTATGAGCATGTGTAAATCCATATTTAGAGGAACTGCTTTTATAAAGGTGATTAAGAACTTTGCAGAGAAGAAGTGTAGAAAGAACTTCATTATATCTGTAAATATTAATCACTTAAGTCAATATCAAACCAATAAATTTCATTTTCAAGGAATTCATTGTGGTTAAGGAATAAATCTTCTTCAATTAAGCTACGAATTAGAGTTTCTAAGATAAGAAAATGAATATCTTCATTTAAAGGAATGCATTTGATAATAGTAATTATAGTTT
>NW_025850475.1:0-13145 GCF_002878395.1 Capsicum annuum
TATAAGATTTAGTAAGGAAACATCTTGAGACTAAAAAGGTAAAGGGTAAAATCCTTCAGCTCATCCAAAAGTCTACAGAAAGTACATAGCTGTCCAATTCTTCATATAAAGTATTGGGTTGGTTCAACAAAGCATGATAAGCCTACGAAGTTGAGAAGCCAAGTGGAACACAATCCTAGTGTTCACCTACACTGATTACAACTAAAGTCAACATAGTTACTTTCCCGAGATTACTACATCAAAACCCCTCTTTTACTTTTCTTGTCCTGCATGTGGACTACAACTGCTTTAGATTTACAAAGCCACGTGTTCCATTAGGACTCAACCCCAACCTCTATTGGCTTACTATATTTTAACAGTGGTCGCATCATCATCTTAGAGAAGGTGTTATTTGGATTTCATCAAAATTTTGGCACCATTTTTGGGGAACACGGTTTTTCTTTTTGTTCTTATTTGTGAATACACTAGTGTATTCCTAGAGCATAGAGTATAGGGAATCCCTTACTCCCACTGACTCTGAATCCATAGAGGGTCCTATAAACACCTTGTAGGATATCTAAGTATAAAAGAGATGAACCTCTTGAAGGGTTTTATGATATTGTGCCTCCTCCTTCTCTCAAAGAGGTATAGGATATAGTTGATTATCAAAATGGTGAGATATTAGCTCAAGAAAAAGTTGAGATGAGGGAAATTAAAGAAGCTCAATACGTAATTAGGAGGCAGAGCTAGCTGAGAAGATAAAAGTAGCAGACCGTCAAGCAGCACTCGATGGAAACCAAAATAGATCTAGAGGTGCTCGTGTTTAAGTGATCCCAATATATTACTATATGCATCTATGTATAGATAACGAAGAAGACTTAGGATAGGTTGAGCCGGCAAAAACTGAAGCCATAGTTACTTCTGTTTGCCTCCTGGTATCAAGTTTCATATTATGAGCATAATGATCTAACTCTTAAATCTGAAGGGTGTGTTTGCAGTTCTGCCTACAAATGATGCAAATTTTCACCTTGCCAATTTCCTCGAGATCTGCAGTTCATATACAAATCTAGGGGCAAATCAGTAAGCACTTAGACTGAGGTTTTTCCCCTTCTCAGTTATAAGAGAAGTGTGATTATGGTTAGGAGAATTGCCAAGAGGTTTTATCACTACATGGAACAAGTTGTGCAAGCAATTATTAAAGAGCTTTGTTCCTTCATCTAGGATGTTGCAGCTTAAGGATTAGATTTATAACTTTCGAAAGCTATAGTCAGAGTCTATGCACTAGGTTTGGTTCAGATTCAAGAAAAAGTTGAGTATGGTACCCAATAATTGGTTATCAGGGATAAGCTTATTAGAGATATTCAATAGAGCCTTGACCATCAAATCTAAATCCATGGCAGACACCATATTTGGAGAAGATTTTATAAGATTGTGCTAGGATGCTGCTTTAGAGATATAAGATTAGATCTTTCCCACTAACTGAGGGTGGCAAACCCAAGAGGTTGGGAGGGGATCTAGCACTTATGCTACTGGTTCCTCCTACGACCAAAGAGTAGTTGATGACACGGTAGTGTAAGAAGTTATACTACTAAGGACTAATCTTAGGGTACTAACAAAGTAGCTTACAGCAGCAACTTCAGAAAAGGTGAATGCAGGAGCAGAACAGGGGTCATTGTCAAAAGTACGAGTCAGAATTGGAAGAGGGAGCATATTATCTAGATCGTTAGATGGCGGTTTTCTGAGCCCATGGGCAAAGAAACCAAGGTTGGAATTATTATGATCGATACAGAGACTGTAGCAGAGAATGAGATAGTTATTGGATAAATAAGGATGACTACAGAGAGAAGGTATATAGATACATTCCACCTAGAAGATGAGATGCAAAATCCGGAATAGAAGAGATGTAGGCTAAACTGGTGAAGTGTCAGGAAAATCAAAGATTATCCTTAAAGAGATTAAGGCCGATATTTCAGGATTGACACAGAAGGTCAAGTCATATGCCACTGCTATCAAGTAGTTGGAGCACCAATTTGGGCAGATGTTAGCAACTTTGAATCAGAGGTATCCAGGTACCCTTCCAAGCAACACAATGCAAAATCCTAAAACTAATGGTCATGTATTTGATATTACCACAAGGAGTGGTATCATAACTATGGACCGATATAACATACTGCAGAAGCTATTGATGATGAGACACCTGTTGTTGAGTCTGATAAGGTGACATGTGATAATAGTAAAGCTGTTGAAGATAAAGGTAAAGGTCTGGTCACTGATTTTGAGGTAGAAGAAAGAGTAAGGTAATTTTAATCAATTCATTAATATGCTGAAAGAATTGAGCTTAAATATACTTGTTCTAGAGGAATTAGAGCATATGCCTGGTACGTCATGTTCTAAAACAATTGGTCCCAAGGAAAAAAAGATCAATATTTGAGGATGTTGATCATATGCACCATTGCAGTGCAGTCATGACTAGGTCTTTGGCTCAGAAAAAGGGTAACCCCAGTGCATTCACTATGCCATGTACTATTGGGTTATCTCATTTTTCTAGAGTCTTGTCTAATTTAGGGGCCAACATTAATTTGATGTTGGTAGCCATATTGATAAAATCCTCTGAAACCCCCTAGAACCACTTTGATGCGGCTATCAATGACTGACCATACAGTTAAGAAGCTTATGGGAATCTCTTTTAATGTGATTATGAGGGTGGATAACTTCATATTTTTAGTTAACTTTATCATCTTGGACTGTGAGGTTGACACTGAGATGCACATTATATTAGAAAGACCATTAATGGACATAGGTAAAGCTATGGCTGACATGGAAAAAGGTGCGTTGAAATTCTGAGTCAACGGTGAGGAGGCTACATTCAACATTCAAAAGTCAATGAAGCATCCAACTGAGATGAGGGTAGTCTTGGTGATTGATTGTATCGATGACCCTGGAAGATATTCCTATGGGTATTCTGATGAACTCTTAGTAGTCAAGATACTCTTGTCGTGCCACAACATTAAATCAAGCGCTGCATAGGAGGCAACCCATGGGCTTGTTATTGAATACTGAGTAACTAACTTAGCTACATCATGCTGTGACATTAAATCAAGCCTAGGGTGGGAGGCAACCCACTATTTTAGTACACATTTTTGTTATTTTTTCTTTTTGTAGGTTTTTTGCTTTTGGACTTTACCAGGAATACAATAAAAATTAATTTCATCGATATCTAGGTAAGCGGGCTATGTGATCAACCTATCATCGTTACAAGTCCTACAGGGTAAGCTGAGTAATAAGAGAGAAAGTTGAAATTTTGAGGATTAAAAAAGGTAAGTTATGGACTTTTGCATCTAATTTTACTTTTGGGACAAAAAACATAGGTTACGAGACCATAAGTATCTAGAAAAATATCAAATTCCAAGTCCGGGTTGCAAAAAAGTGTGCCAAAATTTTTGGCCCGGCACCTGCACCCAACACCTACTAGCCGCAGGTGATACCTGCGCCCAAGAACAGACCGCGGGTGGTGACTGTAGGAGAAAGTCACGGCTAGGTCTATTTTTTGGACCACTTTTTAGTTAATATTTTGTCCCACCAACATTTAAATATGACCTAAAACAGCCCTCTACCTATATAAAAACATTTTTATCCTTATTCTAACTGATTCAAATCCTCAAAACTTCACTTTTCTCTTTGAATTCAAACTTCCTTGTTAAAAGACAAACTAACCCCACAATTAAGTAAAGGATATATTGATACTTATTTGAGATTCCAACTTGTCCCAATACAGTAAAAACATGTTTCAACTTTGGTTTTGCTTGAGTTCTTCATTATTCACTTCTACTTTGTCATAAAAGAGGTTCTCGACTTTTAATGGTTATATATTGGTTTATCTATTGTTTAAACATGTTGATATGTGTATTCTATTTCAAAATATATAGTATATATCATGCTTGTATGTTGGAGCCGTGAAGTAGCCAAAAAACATAATGCAGGGCCTTGTTTAGAAGAAAAATCTAAAGTTAGGCCCAAACCAGAAACTTTAATGAATATAGTAATATAGGTAGTTTAACTTATTTTTTTTCTTTGAAACACATGATTCTTGATTGGTGTGTTCATATTAGACTTGTTAGGATTTCAAATAGGTCTTAGGGGTGTGAATATTAACCAAAAGTTGAACTTTTTGGAATTTGAGTTTTTATTCAACTTTTGCTACCCCTCACTTTTTTTGGAAACTAACAAACGGTTTTTTAGGAACATATGGAACCTAAATAAGTGGATAAGACTAAGACGGTACTTTAAAGAGATGGGCAGACTCTCTCAAGCCTTGTGATTCAGTGGAGGAGTACCCGAGGCAGCGATGTAGAGACTATTATTGGGGTGACACACAGAGTCATGAGAGGATTAACTTGCTAGGATGCTCAGCTAACTGTATCCCAGTCGAGGATGACGTACTCATAGATATTACCACCACACATTTCTCCACCTGATGATGAGTAGGAAGAAGAGACAGAGTCTGAGACTACTCCATAAGTTGCTGCTCAGGACCCCCAGTCTGACGAGGGATCCCAGGATTCATTTGATGAGGTTGAGTAAAAGCAGTCATCCGTGGTGCCCTAGTTTGAGGAAGGTACCACTACTCATGTACACTATGTAGAGGTACCCCAGTCTGAGGAGAGGTCCTAGGATTTATCTGATAAGGTTGAGCAAGAGCAGTTATCCACGATGCCATATTCTGAGAAGGGTATCACTACTCATGTACAATAGACAGAGGTACCCCAGTATGATGAGGGTATCGAGCAACCTTTCTATGATGCTTCAGTAAATCAGAGCCTCACATCTGCACATACCCCAAAGGTACCTCCCGAGGAAGGATCTCTAAGGTAAAGTGTGGAAGGGATGAAGAATATATTTAAGCTTAAAAGTAATGTTTAGGATCTAGAAAGGCCTACGAGGTGAATTCATAAGGAGCATCGGATTGACTTATCATGGCTAGATCAAGTACCATAAATATGGGTAGTATTTGATAGATATCAGTTAGAGTGGATGACTAAGCTACTCAGTTCTTACAGATCAGCTATAGTACAGGAATTTCATACATCCTATAGAGCTACCATAGTCCTTCCTATGTGCCATCATCCAGTCTTGATCATATTTGTGTGGTAGCCACAGCTTGATCATATACTGGTTAGAGAGGTCAGAATTAATATTATAAAGGAAAAAATCTACAGAGTTATCTTCATCCCAAATTATATCACTCATGCATATACAACTGCGTATGAATACAGATTGAGAATTGTATGTCATAAATATATCATTCAGGAGGCTGAGCATTGACGTGAGAGGATTGAGATGGCTAGGTAGATAGCCAGTTATATTTCATCACTAGGTGATTAACCCCATGGATTGAGAGGCAAGTTGAGACCAAGAATGGCCTATTGGCATTGGAGGCCAAGTTTTGGTGGTTGTTGATTATATACCAACTGATACCCGCTACTTTGGATAAACATTAACGTAGGAGGGAGCAGAACTGGTTTCTTGTTTGATGGTTGGATATGATGTTGATTTTTTTATTATTATTTACCATGAGTGGCATGATAGAGTATTTGGGGAGTTGACTAATCTGCCCTTCCTGTGCATGATTTTAGGGGCTGTGTGATGAGGTTTGTGTGTATGAGATACCAGGTGTAGACGAGAGGGTAGCTACAATGATAATTACATAGATGAAGGCCATGAAGGGTCTGGTATGTCCAGGAACTTCTAAAAGATCGAGAGAGCAGGCAGTAGTACCACAGACCCAGTCTGAGGGCCCAACAGTTTTCGCAGAGCCTACTAAGGCACATAGAGAAAATATGGGTGTTAGCATTGACATGAAGATAAGGGAGTAGAGAGAGGCTCCTGATTTAATTACATAGGGTGAGGGTACATAGGCTACTTCTTCTTCAGCCCTGGCTTTGACCTTAGAACTAGTTGGTGCATCTACAGAGCCTACTCGCCCATTCACTATAGCTCCTACGATAATTATGATCACTATATTTAGCGATCTTTTACAGAGATTAGTGGACATACAAAGGTCCACAAATTCTAGAGTGAGGGTTGTTGAGACTTAGATGACTATCCTTTATGATCAGATTAGATTAGGGGTTAGGACTAGATTTCATCTAGCATAGGCCCGATGGAAGGCCACACTGAGTACTGCACTGTCCAAGTTACGTGTCGAGTTTCAAACATAGCTTGATAAGTTTGAGAGATGAGTGATTGCCCAATATATAGAGACTACTAAACTAGATCTAGCCTAGATGAGAGAGGAGTTTGATGTGTTATGAGCAAAGGTATGCTCTCTCATAGAGAGTTGAGTTTCTTACACTCCCTCAGTTATGCCTAAGGCTATCTAGATATCACCTCTGCTTACACTAAAGAAGTTTGATTTTCTTATGGAGGGTAATGAGGAGGTCAGTAGTTAGGGCCAAGAGAAGGCTTATAGACGACTTGTAGGACCCTAATTTACGATATGACTAGGCCGTTAAAAAGGCCAGGCATGATTCAATGGAGTCTATATTTGTAGATAGGCAGAGGCGTGTATCTATAGTAGCAGGTGCATCATCTTATAGTGCACTGCCACCACTACCTCCTCCAGTTGATATGCCTCCATCAAGGGATGCTCCTGATTCAGGCACCTAGTGCGTACCAAGTATGTTCTCAGTTTTCTATATTTTATTATGTTTTATTGCATTAAGGAGAATGCATATTTTTTTGTTGGGGGTGGCTATAACATGCCACTATGGGTTTTGTTACTATGTTTTTTTTCCCATCGGTCGCGGTATGCTTATAGAACCGACATGTCTAGGATAATTGTATGTCGTATTGTGTTTTTCTTTGTATTAGTTTATTTTTGTGTAATTAGGAGATTTGAAGTATTTAGGGTAGTAGTCATGTTTTGATTGATTTGTGATACCCCTCTAAAGTTTTGTGTTTTAGAACTGTGTGAATGTATATAAGTGTGAACTTTGTGGATCTTGTTATGGCATTAGGATTAGGGACATGATAATCACTTTAACAATTGCATGAACCGATCAGGTAGAAGTTGTTAATATTGACTCTTTGTGATATGTGTGTGAGCTACTACCTAGTTTTCTTTATGTGTCAAATTCAAAACTTGCCCGGTTAGTCTTGTCTAGGTTGAAGGATAGTCGGTTAGGAAAGGATCATAGGCCATTTTTTATATTATTCCACTTTTGTCCTACATGGCCTTCTATGTGTAAATTATATCCCTTGTTCCCTATTTTGAGCCTTGTATCCTATTTTTTCTTGTTTCATTGTTCACCTTCCCATTTATAGTACAATGAACCTATTTTGGCTCAGGTCCTCCTTGGACATTATGCACCTCAACTCAAGCGAAATTCCTAAGTTGAGGGTGGCTATCATAGAAGTATGTATTGTAAAATGGGTATGAAGAAAGGTAAAATAAGAGGGAAAATGTAGTAGGGTTGGGTATGGCGGAAAAATAAAAGAAAAATAAAAAGTAAAAGTAAAGAAAAAAATTGTGAAAAAGAGAAAAAGAATGAATAGAAGACCACACCCAACCTGAATGTGTAGTAAAGAAAAAAAGGGAGAATTAAGGATGGAATAAAAGGAAATTGGTCAATAAAAGATACCCAAGGTTAGTTTAGTGTTGTAGTGCCCTGAAAATGGGTCTCGAGATGTCACACGGTGCTTAGGGGCACAAGTGACCCCAAGCTAACCCTCCTGCTGGCATAACTCATAAGCTACTAAATAAAATACTTAAATCTATATAAAATCAGCGAAAACATAGCAGTTCTCTGAACTTGATCAATACAATTATGAACTTTACGAGATTACAACTCTATCTTTACAAAATGAAACTGAAACTGAATACGTCAACTTCTACTGACTGTCTATGAAGCCTCTACTGGTACTGACTTTAGATAGTCGGGTTGTGACTCCCAACTATCCAAGCTCAATACGACTAAAATAAAAAAAATACAATATTAAGCTCTTGAATCAAAAGGACTCATCTCCTACTGACTGGAAGCTGCAAACTGAGAGAATATGGTATGTTCGCTACCACTTGTACCTACATTATGAGACAATGTAGCACATAGACATATATATATGGGTCAGTACTTTGGGAATGTTTTGAGTACATAGGGATGTATGCAATATTTTTAAATAATATCATAAGTGTAAAATAAAATCATACATACTGACTATAATGACTCTCTCCGCTTGAATTAAACTATAATATAGTTTCTCATAAATCATCAACAGTAACACATGCTTCATAAATCTCATAAATCATTGGACTCAACTCAAACTCTTTGACACATGACTTAGATTGACTCAGTAACTCAAGAAACTTAGACTATTATGGACTTGGGAGTTTCTTACAACCGACATATACCATGTGAGCCGCATAGAGTCCAACGTTTTGCCCTCCTAAGGAAGGATATTCTTATTCAAGCCCTACATACCTTGATTATGATTTTTGAGATGAAGAGACTTGATTGGAACTTCGTTCTCGCACTTTTGAGCTAAATTTCTTGATGCCTTGACTTAGATATCTTTAATCTTGAACCACTTGAAGGTATTTATGGAAGGTTCTTTAATTTTCTTGGAGAAGATTGGATTTTTGGGTTGAGATAAAACCCTAGCTTCTTGAATGTTCTTGGGAAGAAATTGGTGAGAAATGAATTTGTCTTCTCTACTTGGATATATAGAGAGAGAGAAAGGGTAAGAACAGGTGAAAAAAAACCAAAATACCTTTGAGAAAATTCTTGAATTGGAGCCCAATTTTGGGACCTAATGCGACGCGCTAGGATCGCGGTCGTTCACTAGATTTGGACAATTGGGAAACTGCTCTGTGGTACAATGCGGTGAAATTGAGTTGTAACCTTGGTTGTGACCTGGAAGGGCAACGCAATGCGGTAGAATCGCGTTGGTGCACTAGAATTTGACAATCCTAATATTGAGCCTTGGCGCGACGCGTCAATATCACGGAGGATCATTGGAGAATGACAATTGCCATTTTGGCTGGCTCCGCGATGCGCTAAAGTGCTAGGCGGTATACTCTCTCACTAAAATGACTCTAACTCTTCACCTGAGTGCCGGATTTGGGCGAATTTAGTATCGATTGAAAGCTTATTCAATGCTTTATTGGAAGTTATACACGGTTCAATCATCATTCACTTTGGAAGTTATTTCCATATACTTAATAGACGGATTTAGACTTAAGGAACGATTGGGGTATTACAATATCTCCCCCTTGGAATCATTCGTCCTCGAATGTTGCTAGTTTGGCTAAGAATACAAAGAAAACTAATGATACACAGCTGAAACAACTTGCTAATCTGAATCTATATCTTTCTAAACTTTGGAGTACTTCATTGAATGTATAAAATCGTGATGAGAATAGCTATACCACTGGACCTGAGACTAGAAAAGAATAGAATAGAGCACAGCTATAATTCTCGACTGAGTCTGAGCTGATTTGCCTTCTGCTTATAATAAAGAGCGGCCTCATACTGGGAGTTTAGGATTCACTTGATGTGATCAGGGTACAAGTGTACTCATAGACTACGAAGTGATAATTTATGTAGGCATAAGTCATGAGAAACAAGGCTAAGATTATACAATGGGTATTACAATATCTGGGTAGAATACTTGGAAAATAAGGATCGTTCAATGAATGCCTACAGACTGAATCATAATTAGATATCCAAACCTAAAGCTGATACCTGATACATATACTTGAACTGAATTCGCAGATCTAGGGTGCAAGCAACTACTTACCGGATTGACCGTACTTATGAAACTTCGAGTATTAAGACCAGACTAGTTCAAAAAATGGAAAACCATAGAAACCTATCTGCCAAATTTTAAAATTGGGTTGCTGACTATGCAAACTGAATCGTACTAGATACTCATACTTAAGTGGAGGATTTCTTCAAAACCCTTCTAAGGAATTCTAATGGTATGAAGGAGCAAGGAACTTTAGGTAAGATCTAAACAAGACATCTGAATCAGAGATCATAGAATTACCATAATCCCATAGCTTGAAATATAAACCTATAAATCATAAGTCGGGATAGAAGTACTAGGCCCCAAGCAATGCAACTCCTTACTCTCAAACTTAACCACACTTCTCAAACACTCTCTTGATTATACTATACCTTTCTGATACTATACTTGATTGATACGAATTATAATCCTCACATGGTACTGATACTTCCATTTACTCATATCTCCTAGAACCAAACCCTCCCATCATCTTCATGTCTAACTTAGAACCACAAGATTCGCCATATGACACCATTCTGGATCATGGACTTCCACACATCTACATTTTTTACAATGTCTCACTTCAAGAGTAATTCTCATTACCACTTCGACAACTCCAATCCACCTAGTACTAGTCGTTTACTAACGTGCAATGCATTCATCCGCACGTACACAAACACGACCTTTGAGCCCATCTTCATAACCACATATGCATTCCTAATCAAACACTTATAAAGCCTCTTCTTCATATCCTACACACTTATTATCAAGAACAACTCCCATGCACTCACCATAAGCAAGAACTCCCGATATATTTCTAACTAATCAAGTCCTACACAAATGCTTCACTTCAATATTCCTTCAGACTCATGGAATTACTCAAAATGAACATACAACAATCTCCCTAATCATAACATATTAAACTTCGACTAACCATGACATGTATCAAAAACTTAGCCTCAATCTCACTTTACATTACCGCCTAGCCAAAGTAAATATGCCACCCTCTATCGTTGATAAGAAAATATCTTCTCTCTTTTGTCTAGACAACTATTCACTGCTACTATCTTGATTAAGGAAAGATAACTAAAAGATTATAGCATGAGGATTTGACACATGAATAGATACTATGAATAACTTGACACTTAACTGAGGCTTGAAGAATAGAGGATTTAACAGCATAAACTTATCAAAGAAATACGGCCCGAGGACATTCACGATATAAATCTGAATTTTTTTTGTTGATCATTAGAAGCATTACTTGAGTACTTGAACTGAACATACCACAAGGCTTGACTACATGATTCATGAACTACATGACTTAAATTTGGAACTTGCAACTTACGGAATGTAATTCCAACTGTCAAAAGATCTGAAGCTCTATATTTTGGGAACTAAGAGAGGGCATGATTCCTTATGATATGCACGAGTTATGATCATAGAAATTAAATGTAAAGCATGAGTAATTATTGGGATAACTGAAAAATACCAAAATAAGAATGGGTCAAGCATCATTCTTTCTCAACGCTACCTTACAACTTACTAGTACATCTCCTAAAATCTGAAAGCTTAACTTGGTTACTTGTCCTATCATCTCCACCTTAGAATTAAGGCATCACTCTGAGTAGGTAAAATTCTATATACTCACTAGTCTAAACTGAAATCATTTTACTCTAGAGTCTGGGATATAGTCAATACACAAGAACAATAGAATTTAATCTGAATAACTACACCTGAAAACAGACAACCACTTCCTTACACCACCGTCTGAGTTACATCATATCCCTCTATACCTCCAGTAGTCATCATATGATACTTGCACGCTCACTAACTTCAAATTTGCATGAGCATCCCCATAGTCAGAGTATACACCATCTAACATTTCAACCCTTATTTCTATTAACTTAACTTTGGAATTTCAAATCTTAGATTCTAATGCTCAACTTGAATACTTCCCAACCTTTCACGGACCATACTACTACTATCATAGCCTACTAATATCACACTTGTAAACTTATATCTCTAGATAATGAGAATCAAAATCACACAAAAAGGCTCAACATTTTCAATCAAAATATCTTAACTTAGCCATCAAGACTATCGTTCATTACCTGACTAGTCTTTTCTCTAACTAGTAGCTCCATGGTGCCACTACATACACCACATGCAATGATCCTCAAAAATAATGCAGCCCCATAGCACCTTAGGCAAACTTCCTTATCATAGATACAATCTTAAACTTGACTATAAATCAACCAAACTTAAGCTCTTGCATACATTGTTTAAACATATTAGGTCACTTCCCTAAAACTGGTGCCATTAACCAAGAAATCATCGCATCCACCTTCATAGCCACCAATCATTCAAGCTTAATGCCTAGCGCTCAACATAACTTACAACTCCACCTCACACACAAAATTTTCACTTGGAAATAATAAAAGAAAACATCAATAAACACTAGCCTACTTAAACCTCATAACAAGAATAATTGGACATAACCATATGGCCTATCTCATTTACAATCCATCAACACATCCTTCTTCTACCCATCATTACTATCTATCCTTCATACATAGCTTAACATAGTTTATACCTCTCTAAGCCTCAACTTAACTTTCTCTTGCAATCTCAGGAGCACCTAAGTTAACAACACTCATCCATTAAGTATCTTCATCCATAACCTATAATTGTCTTGTACAACACTCACCGTAAAAAAACTCTCTTCATACTTCAAGCAAACTATTATTTACCTTAATCAGTAACTTCTTCTCTTTCTTCCATGAGCTAATGTACAAGGACATATCACTTCATCAATAACTCAATCACATACAAAAAGGCTCAGCTATACATGCTTTCAATAAATCACACTTATCACCGTTCTTTCCACTATACCCCTAAACTTAGTTCTATCCAGCACGAGGAAACAAGATGAACAACGAGTCACTAGTGAACCAAAATAGGCCTCACTCAACTTCACTAGTCTTTGATTTTGCATTTTGAAAAACAAATTTGAGATGGATAACAAAGCAATTATGCTAGTGAATCGAAAGGGCCCCACACAGCTTCACTAGACTTTTAGTTTTAATAATATAACGATGATAAGATTACGAGGGGTAGAAACTTGACATACAATATTCGATGATTTAAGAATACACATCTCACTTTATCTTAACTGAATGACTCATAAGGGTGAGGACATAAAATTAAGCTTGGGGGAACTTATAACACGTTGGAAGGCTCCGCTCAAGCCGCTTTGTGAAACTTCTGAAACTCCTCACTAGTAAGTCTGAGAGCATTATCAGAGAGAGGAAATTGGAACTCACTAATCAGGTTACTTGAAGAGTAATACATAGATAAAGAAGTATAGATTATCGTTGTGAATT
>NW_025850476.1:0-2443 GCF_002878395.1 Capsicum annuum
AAATTCACAACTCATGTACATCACACCCTTTTGAAATTTTAGGTCACATGTTCACAATTTAACCATTAAAATATATTCAAATAAACAACCCCATGATATCTCAATATTTCTTTCAAAATCATAAATCAAAACATGTTATTTGTATCAATTGAAAACCCCCATTTGTAAAACATATATATATTTGTATAAATTTAAAGTCTTGCATAAATTCCCTTTTGAAAACATACCCATGAAATTTAGGACAACCCCACGTACCTCTATATGCGAAAATAATAGGTTCTTCTTAAAGCCTACGTTGCAGGATTCCAAATCTTCCATCAATTTTGAAAACCCACGGTGGAATCTTGAGTTATTAGGATTTTTATTTTGAAACCCTTGAGAGAGTTATTGGAGAAATATGATGAATGTGGGTGTATTTTGGCTTTCTAGGGATTAAATCCCGTGTTTAAGATGATAGGGGAATGGACAATTACCAAAATACCCTTAATTTCCTGGAGGATCTGAAAACTTTGGCCTGGGGTGATCCACTAGGCGGCGCCTTCCCAAAAGCACCGCTATAGGCCAGGCGTCACCTGCCCTATCGCGGGCTCTCTTCCAGGCCAGGCGATCTGCCAGGTGACGCCTGCAGATCACGGGACCTCACTGGAATGGCACCCCAAACGTGCCCTTATGCTCATCTAAGAATCCCAAAACTCACCCGAGACGTACTACAACCTTGCCCCATCATAACACAAAAAAAAAAAAAATTAAAAATAAAGGTCGGGAAGGTTGAAAATAAAATCCCCAGAGATTACGAGCTAAAAATGAGTCTAAGTTTTTTGGCACTTAGAAAGAAAAAATTCATGTTTTCAAGTCTAAGACCACATCACTAAGAGTTAGTACATGCACGACTTTTATGGGGTGTTACATTATACCCCCCTTGGGATCATTCATCGCCGAATGATGATGTGGAATTACAGTCAAGCACGATTTTCTAGCATACTAAGACATAGAAAGCATAATTCAAGGATTGTACCTTCCACCTCGTCATTCACCGGATCAAATAAGCTTGGGTATCTAACTCTCATGTCGTTTCCTGATTCCCAAGTTGCTTCTTCAACTTTTTGATTCCTCCACAATACTCTAACTGAGGCTATCTCTTTGCTCTTTAATTTTCTAACTTGACGATCTAAGATTGCTACAGTCTCTTCTTCATAAGAAAGGAATCGATCACTTTGATTTCTTCAACAGGCAACACTAAAGAATGATCTCCAATGCACTTTTTCAACATGATACATGGAATACCAGGTGAACAGAACCCAAATTTGCAAGCAACTTTAACTCATATGCAAATCCACCTATCCTTTTTATAATCCGGTATGGTCCTATATAACGAGGACTCAGCTTACCTTTCTTTCTGAATCACATAACTCCTTTTATGGGAAAAACTTTAAGAAATACCCAATCTCCAACCTCAAATTCTAAATCTCTTCTTCTAACATTGGTATAAGATTTCTGATGACTCTAAGCTGTCTTAAATCATTCTCTGATTATTTTCACATTCTCCATTTCCTGATGAACAAGATCAGGCCCAAAAAACTGCATCTCACCAACTTCATACCACCTTATCGGAGACCTATATCTCCTCCCATACAACGCTTCAAATGGTGCCATCTTAATACTGGCATGGTAGCTATTATTGTAAGCAAACTCAATAAACGGCAAATGATCTACCCAAATACCTTTGAAATCTATTACATAAGCCCTCAACAAATCTTCAAGGGTTTGAATGGTGCGTTCGGCTTGCCCATCAGTTTGAGGATGGAATGCAGTGCTTAAGTTCACTTAGGTACCTAAACCCCTTTGAAAAGATTTCCAAAACTAAGAATAAAACTGCATACCTTAATTAGATATAATAGAGATAGGTGCTCCATGCAGACGAACTATTTCCTCAATATACAACTTCACATAATTATCTCCTGAATAATTAGTCCTCGCAGGCAAAAAATGGGCTGACTTTGTCAACCGATCTACAATCACCCAAATAGAGTCATACTGGTTTCAGGACTTTAAAAGTCCTATAATGAAGTCTATATTTATCATCTCCCACTTCCATAAAGGCAGAGCTATCTCTTGGGAAGTATCTCCTAGCCTCAAATGTTCTACCTTCACTTGTTGACAGTTCAAATACTTGGAGACAAAATCAGCTACATCACATTTCATGTTTGTAACGCCCTGATTCGCTGAACCGGAATGGTACACGATGCTCATGACCCCGAGGGACCACAACCTAACCTATGACTGATATCTATACTTGTAAAATGTATAATATCTCATAAAATATGTGGAAACATGAACTGTAAGGCCATAAGGTTTAATACTAATACATATTTAAAAAATATGGTATAACAATACCAAAAAGGAACATAAATACTAAAGTCTGAACATCTAATCTGACATCTAG
>NW_025850476.1:2543-10022 GCF_002878395.1 Capsicum annuum
GAGAGTACATACATGCATACGTAACTGTAACTGAACTCATGGAGATACTTACTATTGAGTCTGAATACTGACAACATGAGTGTACTGATAATGAGATTCGGAAAGACTAAGTTTACTGATATTGATATGTAAATCATTAATAAGTGATGGATCTGATATTGTATTACTGAATACTGGGAGACTGATACTATATTACTGATAAAGGAATGATTGTTTCTAACAATTCAAATTATGAAGAACTGGTCTGATTGACTGTATCTGACAGTCCTGAAACTGAGTACTAATAGCATGAGTTCTGATAACTTTTTTGATTAATAGCATAAGTGACTGTATTTGACAATCCATAAATCTGAAGGAAACTATCTGAGTTCAATTCTATTTCTAAGTTGACTGTATCTGACAGTCCTGATATACTGAAATCTAAAGAACTATCTAAGTTCTTTACTGAGACTAGGTAGCTATAGCTGACAATCCTGAAATCTGTAACTGAAACTGTGGGAAGTAGTTATCTAATCGACATGCCTCAAATATTCTATAATAGCTAAGCTGGGGTCCAATCTCTGCCCCAACTGGAGGGGTGTCAATACCGCGCCACTGGTAAGGACAACTATGAGAACCCTATACGGGCAGGTACTCAATGAGAATGGTGGGAACCCTAAACTGACGGGTTAAGCCATCTCATCAACCCTAATCTGATGGTTTAAGATGTCTCAACCTACGTTGGCTACTTTGTTTTGGAACACAAGGATGACTACTAAGAATCACACTCTGAACTGGCGGGTGAGTTCCCATCCTTGGGTTCACTCGGTGCTAACTTCTACTCCCATCTGAAGGACACTGAACTGAATAACTAGGCTGAACTGAATAACTAAACTGAACTGATTAGCTGAACTAATACTGATTAACTGGACTGATACTAGTGGTATTGTTTAGCAGAGCTAAACTACATTTACTGGATTCCAATGACTGACGGAATGTACTGAGTTCTGAGGACTGGTTGAGAGTACTGAAGTTACTGAGATTGACTGTGAATACTGAGGTTGCTGAGTTTACTGAGCACTAAGATTACTGAGATTACTGGGCTGCTGAGATTACTAAGATTTCTGAGTTTTCCTGAGTCACATGACTAACTGAATTCTATAGATCATGGATTGACTGAGAGTATCATGAAAACATGACATGGCTCTAGACACACAGCTATATTTTTCTGGGTACAAGTTACCCCAGGACTCGATGGAAGAAAACTGACACAACTTGAATTTCTTCAGTACACGACCATCAATAAGAATCCATAATACATGAGTGGGGGATTTCATGAAGTACGTGGTCATCATAATATCTATCATGAATAGGAATGCTTATAATCAAGTCATAAATCTCATATTCTAATATCATAGGCATTCCGACAACATATACTATTCATAGTAATCGCATGGAAACTATTCAAGCGTAAGGGAATAGCAACATGTAACGTTTAGTTCATATTGTAATGATTTAGGGATATTATACTTCATGTATTTATTCAACATCTCAAACATGGTAGGGAAAGCATGGATATATTTTGTGTACATAATTTATATCTTCATCATCATACATGCTTCATGCCACTACCATAAGAATACATAATTAGCATGAAAATTCATATTGAAGTGTATAGCTAACATGGACTTGTCATGTGAATATCATGGAATCATGTAAATAGGAATTTCTAGCATCCTAGGCATTTTATCAAACACCTTGCATGCATTCTTTAAGGCATAGGTGGATTTTATACTTGCATTATATTAAACCACCCAAAGTTCTTGATTTTCAACCAACAACTACATATATTTCATGAAAACATCCTTAGATATCATCTTGAAACTTAAACATCCATCATCAATATGTACATATTCATATCACCACAAAAAGTTTACAAAACAACATTTAAAAGCATCATTCTTGAGCTCTATGAACGAATTGAATCTATAGATGAACACTACGCATACCTTGGAAGGGAGGTTCTTGATGATTGGCGGAGGAATTTACTTGAAATTGGATCTTCAAGCTTAATTATGCAACCGTAGTTGTTTTTCTCTTTTAGTTCTCTTGGATGATGAGCTTTGAGATGTTAATAGGGTTGTAATGTGTTTAGAAGCTATAGATTTTATAGGGTTAAGTTTAGGGATGTGTAAGGAGTGTTAAAAGACTTAATTACCCTTAAAATAACTCAAAACGGAGTGTTTTTGGCACCTGGAACTGACTTAGGTGGCACCCAAGTGATTTCCTAAGCTAGGTTAGGTGGCGCCTAACCAATCGCCTATGTCTAGGTTGGGCGGCGCCTAACCAATCGCCTATCCTTACTGTCTCTCACGAAAAAGGGCATAACTTTTTGCTCGGGTATTAGATTAAGGTGAAATTGGTATCGTTGTAAAGCTAATTCGATTATCTACAATTTGGTGGGTAGAAATATGCAGAAATACCACATTAACATCGAGTTATACTCATTCAAAGATGACCCTTGCTAAATCGAACACTAAAACTTGATGGATTCAAAAACTCTTAGCTTGTATTACCTTAAGTGACTTATATGAATATGCTTAATGTATATCATAAGCTATCTTATCGCTAGGATAATCATTGTAAGTCATGCACTAAAATGCTACTCACAGTATAGGAGGTTTCATACATAGGAAAAATGATTGGTCTCCTAGCTTAGAAACATACGGGGTATTACAATGTTATTCCACCAATACAAAGTTTTCAGATCATGGTACATCTTAGTAGAGCCCGGGTGAACAACATACCTCGAAGTGTGAGCCTCATCAAGGATTTTTTCCCACAGTCCATCACCATTCGTAATGCACAACCTACCCTGATATCTCAGAATACCATCACCTGCAATATCAAATGACATTACCTTTTGTTGACTCAGATCTTTCTTGATTTACATCAAGATGGGATCTTCAACCTACTTCTCTTTAGCTTCAGTACAAAGGAATGACTTAGATATCTCATGAACAATCACCCCTCCATTTTCAAAATCTAAGAGTCACATCCCAGATTTGCATGGCGGTGAATATCCTTCACCATACCTCTCTTTCCCTCTTCAACATGAGAAAAACTGCCCATAGACAACCTGCTGAGAGCGTTGGATACAAAATTTGCTTTACCCGGATGGTAATGTAGGCTCATATAATAGCATTTCAAAAGCTCCATCCAACGCCTCTTCCTGAGGTTTAATTCTTTCTGCAAGAAAACATACTGCAAACTTTTGTGGTCAGTATAAATATCAACATGCACTCCATAGAGATAATGCCTCCAGCTTCTAAGTGCAAACACCACTACTTCTAACTTTAAGTCATGAGTGGGGTAATTTTGATCATGCACCTTTTAGATGCATAAGCTATCACCTTACCATGTTGCATCAGTACATAACCAAGTCCCATATAGGATGCATCACAGTATACCACAAAACCATCTTCACCCTCGGGAAGAGTCAAAATAGGAGCAGTAGTCAGCTTGTCTTTCAACTTCTCAAAACTATTTTCACACAAACTTCACCCTTTTCTGAGTTAATTTAGTAAGCAGAGAAGATATGGAAGAAAAACTCTCTACAAACCTTCTGTAATAACCCGCCAGGCCCAAGAAGCTCCAAATATCGGTTGGAGTCATGGGCCTGGGCCATTTTCTCACTGCCTCAATCTTTTAGGGATCCACTCTAATCCCGTCACTAGATCCAATATACCTCAAAAAGGCAATAGCATTCAGCAAGAATTCACATTTGGAGAACTTAGCATATAACTGATGATCCTTGAGGGTCTGAAGGATAATTCGGAGGTGATTGGCATGGTCTTCCTAACTTTTAGAATAAATCATAATATCATCAATGAACACTGCGATGAACAAATCTAAAAACTGATGGAACCCCCTATTTATAAGATCCATGAAGGCTGTAGGGGCGTTAGTCAACCCGAAAGACATGACTAAGAACTCATAGTTACCATATCGGGTTCAGAAGGCTGTTTTGGGAATGTCTGACTCCCTAACCTTCAACTGATGATAGCCCGAACGAAGGTCTATTTTCAAAAAACACTTATCACCCTGAAGCTGGTCAAAAAGATCATCAATCCTTGGAAGAGGATATTTGTTTTTAATAGTCACCTTATTCAACTGGCGGTAGTCTATGCACATACGAAGGGACCCATCTTTCTTTTGCATGAAAAGTACGAGTGCACCCCATGGGGAAATACTAGACGAATAAAGCCTTTGTCTAGGAGGTCTGTGAGCTGTTCTTTTAACTCTTTCAGTTCTGCGGAAGCCATTCTATATGGCAGAATGGAAATAGGACGAGTGTTTGGCAATACATCAATGCCAAAATCTATCTCTCTATCAGGTGGTATCTCTAGGAGATCTTTGAAAAAGACTTCTGGAGGGATAGACTGAAGAGGAAGATTTTCAACCCTGGGATGTTTTACTCGATTAGATGGTACATATAACCTTTGGAGATGAGCCTTCAGGCTCTAAGATAAGAGATAAAGTGACCTCTAGGTGCCATAGAATTCCCTGCCCACTCAATTGATGACTCATTTAGGAAAGAAAAAGTAACCTTTCGGGTTCTGCAATCAAGTGTGGCATAACACGAATGGACCCAATCCATCCCAAGGATAGCATCAAAGTCTACCACATCAAGTTCTATAAGGTCTTCCAAGTATCCCGGCTAAGAATATACACAACACAATTTTTATACACCCTTCTAGCAACAACAGAATCACCTACAAGAGTGGAAACAGTGAAGGTTTCTACAATAACTTCAGGCTCAAACCCAAAACCAACAGCCACATAAGGGGTCACATAAGATAAGGTAAACCCGGGATCAACCGATATATAAACATTACGGGAAAAGATTCGTAACGTACCGATAACAATATCTGGTGAAGCTTCCGCCTCCTAGCGGTTAGTCAAAGCATATAAACGGTTATGACCGCTCTCGGCAACTGAAGGAGCACCCTTAGGAGGAGGACCGTAGAGGCGGCTTAGGACTTAGCCCCCCCCCCACCACATTTCCTCCAGTAGAAGGGAAATCTCTCTAAAGATGACCCACCTTGCCACAAGTATAAAAATTTATCCCCTCAAAATAAAACCTCCATGGGTGATTCTTTCAGGAAGTCTCACACCATGGATAAGTACGACCCTGCTGGGCCATACTGCCCTGCGACTGAGTATCTGGGGCTCTGGATCCATGATGTGTCTAGAAACTCTGAGATCGTCTGTCTTTTGGTGGTCTAGGCACTGTGGAGCTGGTAACAGACTGTGCATTACTCCAATTCTTCTTCTTCTGCCATTTATTTTCCCACCTACCGCCTTGAGGCTGACTGTGACCCTGGTCGGCAGGTCTAGCTCTTTTTGCCTGTCTTTCTTTTTTCCTAGCTTCAGAAATCTTCTTCTTCTTCTTCTTCTCTACCTGTTGCATATGAACTGTCAGCCTAGCAAAATACAACTCCTTGTTCAGCATAGCTCCCTGACACTCAAGCACCAGATCATCTGAAAGGCCGAACACAAACTTTCTCATTCGGGCCCTCATACTACTCGTCATTTTAGGAGCATAACGAGCCAACTAATTAAACTTTATAGTATACTCCTGAACACTTATCTTACCCTGCTTAAGGTTCATGAAGTCCTCAGCCTTCGCCTCCCGCAACTCTAAAGGAAAGAACCAGTCAAGAAAAACATCTACAAACTCATTCCATACCGAGGGCTCAACATTGTCGCCCTCCGCATCTTCCCAATCGTTGTACCATTGATTCGCCACATCTTTCAGATGGTACACCGCCAATTCTACCCCCTCTACTTAATCTACATGCATCACTTTAAAGATCTTTTCTATTTCATCTACAAATTCCTACAAATCCTCTTCTACTTTGGTACCTGTGAATTTGGGAGGATTCATCCTCACAAAATTGGCTCACCTGTGTAGCTTCAAAAGTAATAGATGCAGACCCAGTATCTTCTAACCGCTGAGTCTGCGCAGCCACCAACTGTGCTAGCCTATGAATAGATTTCCTGAACTCTGCGTTTGATATATTCCTCTACGAAGTCCGGGGACGGTTGACATTGGTCTGTGGAGCCCGAGATGGACTGGTTGGGACTCCCAGAGTAGGGACAGGGTCTAGAGTGGGAGCTCTGTTATGTGTCCTCATCCCATGAGTGGGACGGACTTTATCATTTTGGGCACTCTGATTAGAATTGTGATGAGGTGGCATGACTGTTGTTTCTGTAAGACAAAAGATCACTGATTAGGAACAGACTTAATGCTGAAGTATGAATTAAATCACAAAGAAGGGAAATATTTCCTAAATGCCTAGTAGTCTCCTGCTTATAAGTGTGGTGCGTTATACACCCATAAATAAGACTCTACCTGATATGATTTTGCAGATACCCTGGGACCATGAACCGTGCTCTGATACCAAGTTTATCACAACCTGAACTGGGGCCCTGGCCGTGATGAGCATTCCAAACCACAAAGGCCCAAAACACCCCTATCTATCTGGTAATCATACATATAATTCATATGATAAAATAAAATACAGAAGATACAAAATGTTAAGGAAACATGGTCATGAAATCTAATGAAATCAATAATGGGAAATAACATCCCACAACATTTATCGACATCTGAAAACCGTCTGTGAAATCTCTACTACATAACTAAAATAAACAAATGTCTGAAAGAAGGGACAAGGCCCCCAGTAGACCCAAAACTATTAAATAGATAAATAAAATTCCAGACATCAGGCTTTCCAGAATATAGAAGGCTCACCACTCGACTCTGCAAATCTATCTAAAGAATCTACTGATTTTTTGGACCCCTAGACTGTGCCTTCGAAACTGAGAGGGAAGGTGGTCAATACAAAGTACTGGAACGCAGAGAAATCCAAAACAAAGTAGAGAATTTTATATAAAATACATGAGAGCTGTTATAAGACACATTATTGCAAAATGATTTCAAAAATACATGGTCATAGTATAATGATTTTTCAACAACAATGCAACACATCTGAGCTAGGTGGTACACCCTACAATTTCATATTTTCACCAACTGTCAAATCTCGGTTACCACTGAGATTAGAGTATAAGTGAGGGAAAGACACACAAGATCACACAGCAGGGTGTCTCGACCCAATCAAGTATGGTAGTGCACAAGATCACAAAGCAGGGCTCCTAACCATAGTCCTAATTTAGGATGACATAATGTCAGGTACACAAGATCACACAGCAGGGTACCAAGTTCCTGAGTCGGCAAACACGGTTTCCAGCGTAGAGTCATTTGACTCGTGCTTTCTTTGGTAATCACCTATCTTCCAAAATCAATGCATGAAAACTCATTTAAATCAATCACATGTTATTCTCTACAGTGTATCATCATACCCGACTTGCAAGTCATCAATATAACATCAACTTCTCATACCATTTACAACATGCACATATGTATGACTTTCA
>NW_025850477.1:0-3791 GCF_002878395.1 Capsicum annuum
CTCATCACTACACTCTTTCACAAGGAGAGGTTTCTGAAGGATTAAATCAGGAAGACCTGAAGTATGAATGGATACTAGATGATCTTGAAATATGACTAAAACTTTGAGAAATAGAATATCAACAACATGTTTTTTACCAAGAAGGTATGAACTGAGAGTATACATGACATAATCTGAATTTATCTTATCTATAAGGGCAAAGCATGAGTTATAGAAATTGAGTATACTGTAAAGCGTGATATGTGTACATGAGTCATGAGCTGCATGACCTGAGTTTGGAGTTTTTGTATTCATGGGAAATAATTCATAACACTGAGGGAGCTGGAACTGAATCCCTTATACTGGAAACTGAAGGCACACATAATCCCGTGGAAAGTGTGTGAAAGTAAGTTGTGTTCATGTAACATGATTTGTACTGCGGAGTAAACTGGGACTCCTTATGCTAGGAACGGAAATCATACATGATTTATGGGAAAAAAATAAATGACCATGGTTCGTGACCATAGAGTTGACATGCAACTCCTGAGTGGGTTTCGTGATAGCTGATCTATTCATACTGACACTATCACTGGAATTTGAGATCCTGACTTGGTTACTTGATCTACTATCACATACTTACATTCTGTTCAACACCTCCCTGTCTAACTAAACACATCATCTGCTGCGGTTTCCTCGTATACTTCTAACATCACATCCACACTTTCATACCTAATTTAAGTCAATATACTTATATTCTTAGTTGCACTGTTTAACCCTACTGATTGGTATAACTATCCCCATGAATACATGATCTGATAAATCTAAATAATACTATCCCAACTCTACTACTGCTAAGCTTCTGAGTTTAAGCTTTTAACTCTAGGTCTATCCTATCATAGAATTTTGAGAAGAGATCTGATGGCATATCTAGATTCAAGTACGAGAAGGAGTTCTCATGATCATGAAGGAAATTTGTATAATTTTGGAATAAAACTGGACTGATAGGGCATTGTCGAGTCTATATCCAATCCCATAACTGGCGGTAGGGACTGTCTGAGAAAGCCCTGTCTTTAGGACCTTGATTTTACCATTTCTATTGTCTTAAAAGTAAGGTGGAGTTGACATGCTTGGAGCATGATGAGAATCTACATGAGTTTTCTTAGAAAACCTTTCTTTAGCACGATCTGAGATATAAAAAAAAGGGAAACTATTGAAAGAAGGGAAACTATTTCTTAAACACCTCATAGCCTCCTGCACATAAGTATGGTGAACAACACACGCATGTATAAGACTCTACTAGATATGACTTTCAGACTTTCTAGGATACTGTTGAACCTTAGGCTCTGATACCAAGTTTGTAACGCCCCAATTTGCTGAACCGAAATGCTACATGGTGCCTATGACCCCGAGGGACCACAAGCTAACCCATGGCTGATATCTGTACCTATACACTGCATAATATAGAACATAAATATGGAATACATAATACTATAAGGCCATAAGGTTCAAAATGGAATACTCATAACATGAGAATGGGGTATGGAATACCCAAAACAACTGTAATACTATCTAAAGTCTGAACATACTAGTCTGAAAAACCTCTAACATGACTGTCTGAATAGGGAGCTGATGGGACATGTCCCCAACTAACTCTGACTAGTAAAACTAAATTGAAAAAAACCATAACATAAGTAATGATCATGCCCTCGAGAGATGAGGACTCACTGCTGGAACACGGACAGCTGAGATGCTACTGCTACTGCTGGTCTGGAAATCATGTATCTAAACCTATAGTGTAACATAAAAAAGCACCATAGCGCCAATGCGTCAGTACAACTGAGAGTACTGAGTATACGAGTGTGGTAGGCTAAATGCAAAGGATTTATATGCATGAACAATGCTGATTGATATAAAAATGAGAACACATACATACATAAGTAGCTGCTACTAAACTCGTGATGATACTGACTATAGAGTTTGAATACTGACAACATGAGTTTACCAGTTCTGAGATACTAAATGACTGCATTTACTGATATTGATTTGTGAATCACTAATAAGTGAGGAACTGATACTGTATTACTGAATACTAGGAGACTGATACTTTATTACTGATAAAGGAATGATTGTTTCTAGCAGTCCTGATTATGAAAGACTTGTTTAATTGACTGTATCTGATAGTTCTCTAAAACTGAGTATTGATAGCATGAGTTTACTGAAATCTAATATGACTGGCAAATGATTTCTGATAGCTGATATAGCTGATAACATGAGTGAATATATTTGATAGCCTTGATACTGAATACTGATAAGATGGGTGACTGTAGCTGACAGCCCTAAATCTGATGGAACTATCTGAGTTCTGTACTATATTTGAGTTAACTGTATCTGACAGTCCTGATATTTTAAAGAAATATCTGATTTCTTTTACTGAGACTGAATGACTGAAACTGTGGGAGGTAGTAGTTTAATCGACATTCCCCATGTATGCTAATATAGCTGAACTGGGGTCTAATCCTTGCCCTGATTGGAAGGGTGTCGATACCGTGCCATGGGTAAAGATAAGATGTGAGTGACCCTCAAATATGGCAGTGTCCCCAAAAGAGAACGGCAGATGTCCGCCTCATCAACCCTCAAGCTAGTAGTGTTGATGTCTCAACCTATGCTGTCTGCACAATTCTGGAATGCAAGGATGACTGCTAAGAATCACACCCTCATCTGACAGTGTGTGTTCCCATCCTTGGGTTCACTCGGTGCTAACTTTTACTCCCATCTGAGTAGACACTGATCATGACTGACTAAACTGATTAACTGAAATGATTAACTGGACTGGTAGTGTTTCTTAGCTGAGCTAAGTTAAATTTAATAAGTTCCATTGACTGACGGAATACTACTGAGATCTGAGGACTGACTGAGAGAACTGAAGTTACTGAGTACTGAGTAGAACTGGACTGGTACTGAGTTTACTGAATTTTCATTGACTGAATTCTACTGAGCATGGCTTGACTAAGGATATCATGACAACATGATATGGCTATAGGCACACAACTATATTTTTTGGGTACAAGTACCCCCAGGACTCGATGGAAGGAAACTAACACACATGACTGACTTGATCATAAGAATAGAGTCCACAATTCATAGCATAAGTAGGGGATTTCATACTACACATGGCTATCATATTCTTGAGCATGTAAATGGAATGCATATAACATGTAAATACTTGCATAAATTCATTTTCATGAGCATTTCATAATACAACAACAATGCGTAAAAATTTGCATGGAAATCATGTTGAACATAAGCATAGAACATGGACTAGTCATTTAGGACCTATTATGTCATAAAAGCATGATTTCTAGTCTCTTAGGTATTTTCACAAACACCTTACATGTAAATCTTTAACATAGGTGGATTCATCAAGATTACAAGTATTCAACCACCAATTTCACATGTTTATAATCATACACCACCATAATTTCATACAAACATACTAAGATCCCATCTTGGGCATCATCAAATTTCAACAACATGATCATCAACCATCAGCATCATAAATATCATAATACATAATTTAGAAGATGATTTTTTTGAGCTTTATGGATGAAAGGAATCCATAAATCAAAACATGCATACTTAGTTCGTGATTCTTAGAAGATTGATGGAAAGATTCTTGAAATTAAATTCCCAATTGAAAACCATCTTCTTGTTCTTGAGAGAAAATGAAAGAAAAGAGTGTATTTTGGTTGAAAATGAGGTTAATTCCGTGTTTATGGGTATATATGGGGTGGAGATGACCAAAATGCCCTTAA
>NW_025850478.1:0-3010 GCF_002878395.1 Capsicum annuum
TTAATTTATTTCAAACTTTAATTAAGCTTAACTAATTTATTAAATATGACCATAATTGAAATCAATCTGGCCACAATTGCAATGCAATTGGCCAATTGATTTTCAATTAGGCTAAAATTTTAACAATTAGGCTATCTGATAAATTTCCTAATACCTATTTCTTACCTCGAATATTGATCCACAACAACTAATATCGACCTAGCAAAAACCCTACCCTGATTTTCCCCTTTTTTTCTTCGCTCATCTCCCTCTCATTTCGTACGACACCATGTGACCAACACACAGATGTGTACCTTCGATGTTATAGAACATGGGATGTGGTGTTTTTCAATTTCTTCATCATTTTCTCTTTCAAAATTTGATACAAATTCATGCCGATTTCTACAGCCCAACCTTGTCCTAAAAAAGGATTCAAAATCATGCCCCAAAGAAATTTCCAAAATTACCCTCAAATTTCTCAACTCCCACATCGTTTGAAATCAGAATTTGACCCCAAAATTATTACTGTATATCTTTCATATTTTTATTGGGGGGAAGCGGTTAGAGGTTGAAATTTAGAGGCATTGTCCGAGAGGAAGAACCCTAAAGTAAGGGATTTTTCTCGGATTGTAGGCTAAGATCCTTTTAAGACTCTTAGTAGCTTAGGATTTTTTATATGGAATCAATTTTGTTTTTCCGATGGTGATTACAACAAGCTCGTAGTCCTGGTTTGCTGCCCCAAAAGAGGTAAAACTTTCATACCTTTTACCTTAATTTGTTATTAGGTGCTTGTTTCTTTTCCTATTGTTTTGGCTTTAGTAATAGTATTTCAGCATCATGTTTTAGTCTTAATTTTCATTTGATATAGTATTAGTTTTTTTTTTAATTTTCAAATAGTTTGAATCTCATATTTGATCGTGAAAATGGGATTGACCTAGCTTATTGTATTTGATATTGGAATTTGAATGTTTCTCTTATATGCTCTCTCTACAATTTTACTTTTATTCTTGATTCTACATCTAAAACTCTTAATGTTTTGGAAGACTACATTTGGAAAATAATAATTCTATCTTTATTTCTTGTATGTTTAGCTTCTTTTTTATGTGTTGTGTTTCTCTTGTTTCTTGATTAATAGATGAACTATTCAAAGTTCATTCCTTTTCTTTATTTTATCACAACCATCATCTTTAGTTTTATTTGTTCTTTGGTTTGTGTGTTTGGAGTAAGTAGTTCATAAGTATCCCTTGATTCATAATATCAAAATGAACAAATGAACTAAATATTAGTACAGAGCTGTCTAGTTGAGGATTCCTCATTGACCTATTTTCTTATGGTTCATCATAACTTTTAAGGTAAGGAAGAAACTGGTTCAAATCTATTGGGTTTATCTTAAGTGTCATCAACCTTTGTGATCAAATCCTCTTACTGATTTATTATATCAGTTTAAGACGAGTGAGGATAAAATTAGGATTCTAGAAAAAATGTCAGTCTTTAAGTATGTTTCTTTTCTACCTAAACAAATGTTGATAGCTTAGCGTAAATGTAGTTTGAGAGAAACATATGAAGCCTCTACACTTTTGTGTTTCCATTTTTTTCACATCAATTTAAGTTTCACGTCTTCTTTACCGAATCATGACTGTTTGAGAGGAGCATATATGACTATCTATAAGACGCCTTCCAGCTTGATATTTTTTTGTTCTGTCTGATCTTTTCAATTACTTTTCTTGTTAAACACTACGTTATAGCTTAATTAAGTCGTTAAGGTAGTAAGATCGTGAAGATCTAATCTTTAGGTAGTAGCTAAGGCCTTAAATTGATTAATTCAAACTCCTACTACGTATTCTTCAGCTTTAAATGTCTGTATCCTCTTTGCTGCGTTTTATTTTGGTTTAGCTTAGTCCTTTCTTCTTAAATTTTTTAGAACGAATAAATTTACTCCTTTTCTCTATTATAGGGTTGTGATTGTGTGATTTTTTGATAAAATGATGTTACATTCTTCTTAAAATGAGAACGGCCCACTTACGATGCCATTTATGTGGCGTAGGTCCCATCTAAGGCTAGTAAGTAGCTTGTCATATGTTTTAGAGTTCCAAACTTTTGAGAATCAGAAGTTATAGTAATGAGCCTGCTAGTTACTATAGGGAACCTACGATGCCGTAGGTACCACTATAAGTTTAAGAGAATTATAGTTCAAAGAAGTTGCAGAAGTGAAGATTTTCTCGTACTTATGATGAGACAATTGTAACACCTCGTATTCAAGTACGTGTATTGCGTATTCAAATACGTGTATTGGTCTTATTTATATGGAATTAATTTTTTTAATTTTTTTATACCGGAATTTTCCCGTCGATGGTTCCATGCGAAGGTTATTGAATAAGCTTTCCAATGATAGAAAGATTTCCAACATCTGAGTAAGGAGTTATACTCATTTTACTTCAGCCTATCAAAACAGATTTTTAGGGTCAACTTCAAACGACCATAACTCCTTGTACAGGACGGACTGGGTGGCCTACTTTATATGAAATGAAAGCCCTTTGAATTATCCTTCCAACAATACCAATTTCACCCAAATTTGATATCGGAGAAAAGTGTTATGGTCGATCTACTTTAGCTTATCAAAACAGTCCACCAAAGGACAGATTTGACATTATTTAATTTTAAAGGTATTTTGGTTATTTCTTATTATATTATTGACGGGAATATGTGTATATATAAATGTATATGAGTTCAAAAACTCCTTTTTATCATCAATCATTGAGGAAGAAAAAACCCTAGCCAAATTTGACCTTTAAATTACTTTTGATTCAACCGTAGAAATCCCAAAGTAATCCGATAACTGTGTTTGTCATCTCGAGAGCTTCGAACGACACCTATTATTTATGCAAACAGGATTGCATAATCAAGAGGTGAATTCTAAGGTATGAATATTGTTTGCCTTTTGTTCTTTTCCATATGTATATGTGTGATAGAGGATTATATGTATGGGTTGTTATTGAAAGGTGATGGAAATAGAGTTATGAACTATTTTGCA
>NW_025850479.1:0-723 GCF_002878395.1 Capsicum annuum
AATCTTTATTGAATATTTAAAATAACATAATGATCAAAAAATTCATTCTTTAATTGAAATAAAAGTTTGTTTGGGATCCATGGGTGAAAGAGTATCCATGTATGGACTCCCACATACCTTAAAGGTTTAATCTTGAAGGAGACACACCACCTTGAAAGTTTTCTTGAATTGGGAAACTTGAGTTCTTGCTTTTCTTGAAGAAAATTTTGATTAAGTTCTTGGTGTTCTTGAGGGGGCTAGGGTTTTCTTGGAGAGAAAAAAAGATGAAAATAATGTATCTAATGCTTTTAGGGGTTGAATGTAACGCCCTGATTCCCGAGAGCCGAAACGCCACACGGTGCTTATGATCTCGAAAGACCACAACCTAATCCTTTTTCTGATATCTATACCTGTTCACTGCATAATATAATAAAATACATGCAAAAACTGGCTAACACTTGCCATAAGGTTCAAACATCTAGAAATATACAATACCTTAAACCAGACACTAATACATCTGTCTGAAAAGCCTCTACACTGCCTGAACTGTGGAGTGAAGGGACAATTACCCAACTAACTCCGTCTACTAAAATCAAATACTGTAATAATAACATCCTCATATGATGAGGACTCACTGCTACACCCACTGCTACTATACAAGTGACTTCTAAGATGCTCCAAGTTTCACTCCTCTGAACCTATGGTGTTCTTTTATTTTGGGGCACCATAGGTTCAGAGGAGTGA
>NW_025850479.1:823-2003 GCF_002878395.1 Capsicum annuum
GAAGGGACAATTTCCCCAACTAACTCTGTCTACTAAAATCAAATACTATAATAATAACATCCTCGGATAATGAGGACTCACTGCTACTATACAAGTGACTTCTAAGATGCTCCAAGTTTCACTCCTCTGAACCTATGGTGCCCCAAAATAAAAGAACACCATAGCGTGAATGCATCAGTACTAAGATATACTGAGTATGCAAGCAGGGAAGGCTAAATGCAAGGGCTTATGCATGAACATTTATTCAACAGAATAATTATGAGAATAACGAATGAGTACACATATATGAATGCAAAGTTCACAACCACTATAACAATTATAACGACTCCAGATACCACAGCTCGATTACCACTTTACTGTCCTCAGAACTCATTACAGTACTGGGGTACTGTATTATTGAATCACAGGATACCAATACTGATCAATCGAATACACTTACACCCCTGACTCCTGAAGATTTATACTAACACAGAAACTGTGGGAAGTAGTTACATAACTCACCATGACTCCTTATAAGCAACTAAATATGTGGGGGGCACGCAATAATTTGAATAATATCTTTGATTTCATAAACATAAGTATGAAAAATAAAGACTCACATGGCTTAAATTTCATTATCCATGCTTCTCATAATATTATAGAGAGCAAAACATAAGTAAAATCCCATAAATCATCATAAAATCATCATATATTCATCATAAATTCTCATGACTCATCATAGACAACCAAACTTATCAACTCAAGACTCGGAGCGACTCGATAGTTCAAGAAACATACTCTTATGGACAGGGGAGTTTTCTTTAACCGACAATCCCATGTGAGCCGCGTGGAATACCAATGTTTTCCTCCTAGGGAGATCACTCCCATTGGCGAGAGTGTTGTACTCTTTCCAGGGAGTACAACCTTAAGCTTTCATAATCACAATTCAGCTCTCTGGCCAACAATATCATCATCAACAATCCTACGGTGGCACCTAGGTTTGGGGAAATAACAAATTTCCTTTTCGGTACTAATTAATACTCCCCGACTAGCTCAGAATGCATTAGGAAATCCACCACGACATCACAAGGGTCTATCATAAAGACCAAATCAAATCTCTTTCTCATTTATCAAATCATATCAATTTGTGGATTCCTAACTCAACACATTTTAGCTCAAAATATTTTAATTTTCCTCAACA
>NW_025850480.1:0-1115 GCF_002878395.1 Capsicum annuum
TTGAGCTAAGACAAATTGATTCATCCAAAATTTGACATTTAATTCTACAAGGGTCAACTTCAAACGTGTATATATCTTAATATACATATAATTTTTCATCCCAACACCTATGAAATTTTATATAATTGAATTAACTTTCCAACGATACCAATTTAACAAAAATCTGATACCCGAGCGAAGAATTATGCTCATTTTTGTGAGAGGCAGTAAGGGTGTTCGATGGGCAATGCGCCACCCAATTAAATATGTGAGATTGGGAGTATGAGGTATACTTAAATATCTGCCATAAGGTGTGAGACGCACACCTTAAGGTCTGCCATGGGTTGTGCGTCGCATACCTCACTTCCAAGTACCAAAAATACCCCTATATATGTCTATAACACGGGATTAAACTCCCATAACACCAAAATAAGTTTAATTTCTCTCAAAATCACCAAGAATATTCATTAAGGTTTCAACCTAAAAATTTAAATATCTCAAGATTCAACCATGAGTTTTCAATAATTTTTTGAGATTCGAAATCCCCATTTCGAGGGCTACAAGAAACACCCATTATTTTCACGAACAGAGTCCCAAGGTCAAGAGTTCATTCAAAGCTTTAAGTTTAAGGTATGTGGGGTTTTTCAACATGAACACCCTTTCGTTCTTGTTCCCAAATTGACTTTTCTTTTATGAATATACATGATTTTATATGTTTTGATATGAATTTGAAGCATGAATTTATACCCTATATGGTTTTACATGAGATTATGATACTCTCTATGTTTTGAAAGTTGAATTGAATGAGAATGACGACATTTTGGTGCATTAAGCTGAATTTTTTAGATTTTAAAGTAATTATATATATTTATGATAAAAAGCATGGATCTTGAGAAAATTTAATATGATTTTGATGCATGAGACCTTGAGTCCTAATTGGGATTGTACTTTGAGAAATTATGTGGTATAAGAACAATGAGATTTGAATCCCAAAGCTAATTTTTTTACCAAGATGTATGATTATAAAGCTGAAATTTTAAGTTTTAAGTGATTATTTTTGTACTTATGTCATAAAGTATGAAACTTTGAAAGGTTTTATGGTGATATTGATGTATGGATTTTTGGAACCCTATTTG
>NW_025850480.1:1215-1412 GCF_002878395.1 Capsicum annuum
ATTATGATACTCTCTATGTTTTGAAAGTTGAATTGAATGAGAATGACGACATTTTGGTGCATTAAGCTGAATTTTTTAGATTTTAAAGTAATTATATATATTTATGATAAAAAGCATGGATCTTGAGAAAATTTAATATGATTTTGATGCATGAGACCTTGAGTCCTAATTGGGATTGTACTTTGAGAAATTATGTG
>NW_025850481.1:0-3977 GCF_002878395.1 Capsicum annuum
TCCAAAGCTCTACTGCCAAAAGAGTAAGACTACATACTTAGTTCTATCATGTTTTACACTATGCGAAATAGATTACTTGTCTTTAAACAAGGTAGTATTAAAATTACTAGTATAAGCATCCATATGATTTTCTTTTTTAATTGAATTATATATATTAGATAATATTAAGATGAAAGGGTCAATTTTATCAATGGTTGGAGGTAATATTTATTATTATTATTATGATTGTAAAAACCACATTTTAAGAAAACTTACCTTTAGTGGCCATGTATGAAACTTAACTCATTTTTCATTGAGTTTAAATAATATACTTAGACAATGTAAATATTATTTGTACACTATCACTGAAGTTTAATATGTATTAGCAGGTTTGCTTTAACATCCTTACTAGATATCTAATTAACTCTTGACCAAAAATTTATGGATAATCATCTAATAAATGATCCTACTGGTAATTTGGATGGCAGCTAATTATAGGATTACTCGGGGTCGAATCAGGTCAAGACGTTGTTCTAAGAGCATTACTTTATGAGCGAGGAAGAGAGAAGGTAGAACCATACGAGATTACAGTAGCAGAGTTCACAAATCAAATATCAAAGCTGAGGAACAAACTGGGACGTCATGGAATTAAAGATTAAGGACTTAATGTGAAACCAAAAGTAGGTGCTGAAGGGAGGATAAAGGGAAATGTACTTGCAGGTAGTTGCCAAATAAATATTTTGATATAGAATATTCCTTACATATATATATATATGAATATATATATATATATAAATACGAATAAAACTAATATTGATTTATACAGACAAAAGCAATTTTTAGTTAAAAGTGCTCAATTGAAATTTTTCTTGTCTATGTCTTTATGCCATTATTTGCAGGGGACAAGTACTCGATGGCCTACGACAGAACGCCGAAGGAAATATTAAGAATAGTGTATGGAAGTGGAAAAGTGAATAAACCTGGTGGATTTTATCCAAAGGGAGCGGAAGGGCGGATAGCAAAATCATATCTTAGGCATGTGGACTAGCTATTTAGAAAAATACAAAATTATTGCTTACTTCCTGCAAAGTAAATAAAAATAAGTGAGTTATAAAGTGGGTACTAAAAGTGATGTTGGGATATTATATTTGTATTTAAATATTAATTTATTTTATGAATCGTATCATTAGATCATATCATATTATACTAAAAGTGGAAAGATACTACCCTAATGTTGCATCTCGTGTTTTTGCCCCTGTTGTAAACCAAAATGTTATTAAACATCTGATTAAATTAACATATTAAATATATATAGACTAAAATAAATAAACAAAACCATTCATTGAGCAAATAAGTTTGTTTCAGCAAAAAATAATTATTGTAGCTTACACTTTTATAATTTCTTTAATTATATTAGTATCAACTTCACACATTTCAATTGTTTCACCCCTAAACCTTTTACGAGTTACATTGTGACAATAGTATTTATACCGAGCTTCTCCAAAAAAACTGGCACCATTAAGAGGCATAAACACGAAAGATATGCGTGTATCTTTCTTCATGACTATACCTAATAATATTTATATATATGTCACATCCCAGGTTATTGACTCGCATGGGCACTTACGCTATTTTAACTAGATCAGTGAACTCTCACCACCCAATAAATTATTATGTGAAATCTAACTAACAATCTTTAAATAGTACACAGTTAAATATTGATACCAATGATATGATCAATATCTGAATTAATTACAAGAAATATCTTCTTAAAATGAACAACTCTCAAAATCCAGATTGACATGTACAAGAACTTTTAAAAAAATCATGGAAACAAAAAATACACAATTTCCATTGTGAAAGATAGATTCAGAAGTTGATGATGAATAACCATCAAAACACATAAGAGATTGCTAGTTATCTTGCAATAAAACCTACATACACAACAAGAGATGTAGTAAGAGTAGTATTAGTAAAACACATATAGTGGTATCACACAACATCATATAAAAACCACAAAATAACACATGACCACTCCCCATGGTACTTCAATACGAGAGTTCACATTCCACACTGCATCTTTGGTTTCATAGAAGCTTTCAATTGTGCTTTAATTTCTTAATTAACCAATTCTGTTACAATTCACAATCCTATTTTTTCACAAGAAAATTCTGGTGTCTATTAACTCTGTTAATATTATCTAGCCCGCCAGCTCTTATAATTCAACTCAAGGATTAATAGATAGATTTCAATATCTACACAAGGTATATATAATAAAAACAAATAGAAAAAGTAACCCAACAAATATATAATAGATACAATGTCCCCATATACTTAATAATAGTCCATCTATCCTTTTAAAAATCTAACAACCACCTCAATATTACAATCAAGATACATATGCTACACAACCTAAAGATATCTCATCTAGTAGTTAAGTAATCCAATTATCGATTTACACAACAAATAGTCTTGCAATCACCCCAACAGCCAAACCATTTGAAATAAGGGCACGTATGTCACGACAAATATCATAATAATTTTAACTCCACAATTATGCTAGTCACATCATAATATCAATTAGAAATACAACAGACAAATCAATCTTCACAGGTCACCATAGACCCTACACACATAGTCACCCATCATAATGTGAACCAAATTCAAATAATTACCTTGACTACATATATAATATCTCTCTCTCTCATTCTCTCTCTCTATATATGTATATGTGTGTGTGTGTGTTTTTATATAGTGTATCATTTTTATTTTTACACTTTCTAATTTCTAGACATATGCTAAGAGTCTTATTTTTGCCTAATAGTCATATCCTATTGGGGAGAACCTAAGTCCATGTCATGTAATAACATGACACTTGATCCTCCATATTAATAATAATAATAATAATAATAATAATAATAATAATAATAATAATAATAACAACAACAGTGATAGTAATATAACTACCTGTATGACATGGTACCCGATTCTTCCAAAATAAAAATAATATAAGAAAACTTAGTCATACCAGTGTGGTATCTGATCCACCATAATCATATTTTTGTATTTTATCTATCGTACTATCTATTGGAATATAACATAGTGTGATACATTTACACTTATACTTACAATCATCACATTCAGATTATTTTTGATAATCAATAATTTATTCTAACAAGTGTCAACAACCAAACTGTCAACAAATTATATAACATGTTTGAAGATTGTTGACACCTAATTTTTTTCACTCCACATTTTAAATTAGTTTTTGAATTTCTCAATTTTAAATAGTTTTGAAATGTTTATTTTAAAATAAATTTCAACCCTACCTTTTGAATTTAGGGGAATTTAATATATTTAGAGTTTAATTATACATGATTATATAATTATCAATTTAAGAAAATGCTTTAGAGTTTATTCAGAGTGAAAAGTTTGATTGAAAATGGCAAACATTCTACTTTTCTCAAGATTAACTGAAAATAAGAAACTAATGACATAATTAGTTTCTTAATTTTAATTTTATTATTATTATTATTGAAAAAAAGAAATAAAATAAAATTTTGTTTTATTGAATATTTATTTTGAAATTATAGAATTTTGAGAGACTCGTCAAATTAATTAAAAGTTAATTTCAGCTCAATTTTATCTAATTAATTCAATCGTGGACATTTTTTATTAATATAAAATGGTTAAAATTTTTAATTGGACTCCCTTGATTAACCTAATCTTCCCTACTAACGCCAATAGCCAACCCACCAGCCTAAAATTCCTCCCAAATTAATGGGCCTAACTAGCCCAACGACCCACAACCTTCACCCTTTATATCCCCTTCTAACAACCCACCACTGCCAACAACCTAATTTCCTTACCCTTTAACAACAACAAACCAGCGGCCCAATTCACTCACTAACCCGACCTAGCTCCAATTCCCTCCCACATTTACCTATTAGCAAAGCTACAACAACATACCAAAAAAACCAGCAACAGCAAACAACATT
>NW_025850482.1:0-640 GCF_002878395.1 Capsicum annuum
TTGCCTAAAAGCTCTTGAGAGGATTATAAAGGGTTTAAAAATAGTTTTTAAATGTTAATGAATAAAATAATAGGGTAAATACTCTCCCAATTAGGTTAAAAGTCGTGGGGTCCTATTAGGTTAAGTGGGTAAATATCCAGAATACCCCCACTTAAGTTGTACTAAATCCCGTCAAAGGGATACAACAGGCCCACACAAGTTGTACCCTTCGATATGAGTGGTACACATCACTCGTATCCTAAGCCTCAATCCTATGACCCAACACTATCCAACATATGACTCGTCCAACCCAAGTCGTATCCACAACTTACAATCTATACCTTCAACCCGTACCCCTGGCAACATAGAAATATTAAGAGGATTGAACACTATCCACCATACGAGTGCAAGATACGACTCATATCCTATCTTACATCTCAAGGTGATCCACTCATACTAAGACTTAACTTAAGTTACTAAGTATAAGGAAAAACCCAACCTAAACGATCCATATCCAACCATACGACTCATACCACCTAAGTCATACCTATTCCAGTGACCAAATCCACCCCACCAATCAACACTGGTCAGCATACGATAGGTCTATACCATCCGTACACCAATATATGACTCGTACCCTTGAGTTATATTGGGTTAGAAG